>NC_137695.1:102538067-102727767 GCF_964034855.1 Anser brachyrhynchus
TGTCACAAGAGTGGAAGGAAAGAGATGAATCAAGAGAACCAAAGGTATGTATACAAGGAATAGTACCCACAGAATGCCATCCATCATCTGGCATTGCTGCAGTATGGCAATGTCATGACTACTGTTGAGTAGCCATTTTGCTGCCAATGCGGAATTTTACTTTTCCAGTTGCCTGATACTTTCCAAGAAAAAATGGCAAGCCTAAACAAGCTGTTATAAGAAGCAGCACTCACAGCTATGAAATACTGGTGTTGTGTGGATACTTTTCAAAGAATACTTTGAAAAACGGCATTAATAACTGGAGATTAATTTACAATTTTTTCTTCCTCCAAAGGTCCTAGTGTAAAAATCACAAGGCAATGTCAAAAACAATGTACTTTTTCATCTGCAGAATTAACAGTTGGAAGTGATAAAGAAATTTATAGTAATAGAGAGACAAATGTATCCTTAGAGAATTTCCTTTGAGTTCATTGGATCTACTCAAAGATTGATTTTTTTTCTCACTGTGAAATGAAAAGAAGTAGCCATGTGCATAATGATGAGAGAAGTAATTAATTTCTGAAAGGAACTGTGTAAAGACATGAAGGGGAAATGAGAATGGAGCAGATTGTAAGGGGAAAAAAAATAGAGACAGATGTTGAATACAAGAGGTTTAATTCCTCAACACGTACATGTTTGCTCTATGCTGCTGGCCAGTGTAAATTACATAAAATGGGGACAATATGAAATACGGTACTTTTATGTTAACTTCACAATAGCCAATATAGCTTCACAATAGCCAATATTGCAACTAGATTATTAAAAGGCTTAAAAAAAAAATCTTCTGTTGAAACATCTCTCTACATTCATAATTTAATTATACTTATATATAGGTTATATAAGAAAATATACTTGCAATCCAAAATCAGAAACAATATATTCTTAACTGCGCAAGTCTTTTAAGAAACAATTGTGACATGATGAAGTAAACTGAATTTTAAAAGTTTAACCATTAAACCATATAGCCATATCTTCAGTTATACAAGCTTTGAAGTTTTTGTTTTGTTTTGTTTTATTTTAATGACATGCACTACCATATCACTTTAAGTATTTGTACAAATATATTTGTCTAAGTAAGAATATGATAAATGAATAAACAAATGATTCTAAATTATCACAATCAACTTGCAAGTCTAAAATATTTTTATTCTTACTTTTATGTGTGTGTGTTTTCTTGTTTTTGTTAAGTTCAGTTTTGAGCTGGATTCCTCCCAGTTTTTGATAGGCACCTTAGAAGGAACAGAGGAAGGCTGTAAGAAGATGCTGTGCTTCAGGTAAAAAGACAATAATTTTTTCATGTATATTTGTCATTTTATCCCTTTGAAACAGCTTTCAATGCATGTAGAATAATGTTAGGGCAGTGAGCCATGAATAGCTTTCCTGCAATGGAGACAGTTTTTCCTAACAATACGTTAGATTTATTCTAACACAAAAGAAGAACGAGCAATTTTATTGTCTTTTATTCTCAGACATTCCATGGTGCTACAGAAATATTTGGGAGAGGGTGGTCACAAGATTATGTTCTTTTTTGATGGCAACATGAAGAAAGAACCACAGTAATTTCATAGATACCTCTATTCTAACCTACATTTCAGTTAACTGCAATATTTAACTTTATTCAGACAAAAAGGCTGAAGATTAGGGAACTATACAAGATCCCCAGACTGAGCTAGGGAAAAGGGAAAAGTAAACAACAGAGAAATAACTAACAGTAGGAAAAAACAAAACAAAACAAAACAAAAACAATGGGATTTTCTATTAGGACACTGTGTTGGGATAGTGGCTAAGGAAATGTGTGAATAACCATCTTCAATACAGATTGCTGTAAAGAGCTTTGAAAACAGAAACATTCGGCTACTTCTGATTGTGTGGAGACTGTGTGGTTTCTATGCCATATTTACAGTTACAAGACAGAGAAGAGAAGCCTTCAAATATGAGCAGATTGAGTGAAAAGGTTGTTTTGTATTAGCAATTTTGTGAAATGAAGGTTTGTCCCACAGGGCAAAATGTAATTAGCTTCTTTCACAAACAGGACCACTCTCTGTCTAGCACTATCCATCCATCATGTTTGCTATTGATTGTTCTTTCAGGGAAAGAATAGCAAAAGCAATTTAATGTCCTACCTTAAAATATCTTGGAGATAAACTGATGGCTTGATGGGTTTAAAGCATCATTTAGAACTAGATTCTAATAGAGATTCATTGGTTTAACAAGGCATTCCCTTTATTCCTGAAAAAAAACAAGTGGATGCAAATTTTTACTACTCCGAGTATGTCTTAAACAAAAAACAGTATTCAGACTGTGTAACCTCAAACTTCCAACAGGCCAAAGATGTCTTTATAGAGGATGATTCAGAGGACTTAAGTTAGAAAATTCTTCTCTTAGGTTTCATATACTGCTTATTCATGGCATTCATTCCAAGAAAAGGTAGAGTGTTTATGCAGTATGTTTATGCAGATATTGCATGGTCAAGATACCTGGATTCAAAAGAATGCATTTCCAGTGATGCAGCAACCATATCAAAAAGGAAGAGATTAAGTTGTGATATTTGACAAATACTGCTTCAGTAATTCTACAGATTCAGAAAATTCCCAAAGGCTTAAACTATACTTTGTAGAATGGCTGAAAATGATCATGAATTTCTCATGGTTTGGTTGTGGCTCACCTGGCTTCTAATCATGAAAAATAATTTTCTCGTACTTTACAACATCAATGCAAATGACAAACAGCTAGATGTATCAAGGAGAAGTAAGATTTTATATGTTCAAACACAGCTTCCCCTCACTAATATATCTGTGTGACTTTTGTTCTGCCCCCTTAATGTTGTTAGAAAGTTGTCCATGTTGTTAGGAACCAGTTTTCTCAAAGGCCTTTATCTTTGACCATTTATTTTTGTTGTTTTGCCAGTGGATAGAGAAAGTGGTTTTCTTTGGTTTTCCACAAGCTGCAAACAATGTCAAGAGAAACACTGATCTGAATGAGTGAGATCATTGCTGTTTTATGTTGCAAGCAGAATGATTTCAATTGACATGAAACGGAGAAAGAGAGTCAAGGGAGACATCTCAATGTCTAGGTGGACATTGAGAAAGAGGTTGCCTTTTTTGAAAGCTGCTTAAATACTTAGTAACTTAAGGGGCTTAAGCCTATAAAATTTGGCTGTGATGCTTAGTCATTCATAAGGTGGTTGTCTTCTTTTCCTCTGAAGGATTTTCTTTATCCCCTACTGCTGTAAGTGATGTCATTATCTTCAGAAATAATAATAAGGAAGTAGTTTTCATTAGCAAATTTATTGGATAAAATTAAGTTTCTATGACACAAACGGCTACTGAAAGGAGGTAACAAAGTGCAAAGTGTTTATAGCACTTTATAAGCCCATCTACAAATGCTGGGTGCAGTTCTTAATTTCATGCACCCTATTTAAAACTAAAAAAACATTAATTTAACATCTCATCGTGTCCAGGTAGATTACATCAGTTGATCTTCCCTTGTCAAGTGATGCAGTTGTTCCATCATAGAAGGCCACCAGATTGGTCAGGCATGATTTGCCCTTTGTGAAGCCATGCTGGCTTGGATCACCCCCTTGTCTTTCATGTGCCTTAGCATTGCTTCCAGGAGGATCAGTTCCATGATCATTCCAGGCACAGACGTGAGGCTCACTTGTCTGCAATTCCCTGGGTCCTCCTTTCTACCCTTTTTAAAAATGGGATTGATGTTTCCCTTTTTCCATTCACCAGAGGCTTCACCTCACTATGAGGACCTTTCAAATATGATGGAGAGCAGCTTAGCAACTCCATCAGCTAATTCCCTCAGGACCCTGGGATGCATATCATTGGGCCCCATTGATTTGAACCTGTTAATTTTCATCAGGTGGTCTCAAACCTGTTCATGGCTTACTGTGGAAGGCACTTTGCCCCCCCAGCCCTCACCTCTTTAGGGAAATGAGAGGCAGGTGAAGCCTGAGTGCCAGTGAAGACAGAGGCAAAGAAGTTGTTAAATACCTCAAACTTTTCTATGTCTGTCATTACCAGATATAATCTGTTACCATTTGTTTATGCTTGTAAAAAAGTAAAAATTCTAGGAGAATTATCCACAGAATCTTGTTCATTTTCAGAGACTGTATGAAAGCAATATGTCATCATTTTTGTACGGAGGCATCTGTCTCATGCTGCATGAAGTCAGTTGTAATAAATGTGAATCCATATGTGAATCTCCTCCCTCCTGACACAGACCAAGGTCTAATTTTTATGTTCCTTAACCTCCTGTTATTCAGTGAGCTTTAGAACTGTGGAATTCAGATTGTTCAGCTCAGTTGACCTGAAGAAAATTAATTTTATATTTCTATCTAACCAGAACATGACCAAACAAGTCTATGATTTAAATAAATGACCTGAAATAGATATTGCATAAAAAATTTGAGAAGATCAGGATTATATATGAAATTGATTTGTTCAAGGTTTCAGTTTTAAGGGACTGAAGCAGTCTACACAATTAGTATGATTTTTTAAATCTTTTTAAGAACCAGTAAACTGAAGTTTACCAATAAAAGATAAACCAAATAGTGAGCTGACAAATACTACAAATATTGGCTTTATGCAGTCTATATAGTGTTTCCTCAATATTCAAACTTAAGCTGGTTATCTGCTAAAATATACTCTCATTATTCTGTTTCTCTCAGGAATGGTCATTTTTACAGTGAAATCTTGCCATCTGTTTAATCATGTTTAATTCATAGCAGAGACAGTGGAATAGAGTAATACCTTCTGCTTCCTGCCATGAAAATGCTGTCCCTCTTCATTGGGATATTCAGAAAAGAGGTCATGAACAGGGCAGAGAGGAAACCATTAAGTTCTGAGTTAAGAAACAGGTTTCAAAAACCTTATATGTTCATGCCAAAAGTAAGTAAGAATAACAATATGTCTCCTATGGTCTTGGGATTTAAAAGAGAATTATATTGCAAAAACCTGATGTAAATCAGGCTTCATACACATTACTGTAATGGAGAAATACTAGATTACTCCAGCTAACGACATGCTGCACAAATGAATGTAGCATGCAAAACACAAATCAGTTTTCCATCTCCTCTTAAGTTCTAGAAGCTTGAGAGCATTTCAGAAATCAATCTATGATTGACTCCTTCTCTCTGGAGATACTGATTTCCCATCAGGGGAACACTGAACTGAAATAGGTGAAAAGGATGTAACGCTGTTGTTCTCCTGACTTATGGTTTTACCATTAAATAAAATAGATATCAGCATGGGATCATTTCCATGCTACTGTTTTCAGCATGCTCCCAGTGGAGGCTTGGCCAATGACGCATAACATGCCCCAAGGCAATGCTCTGACCCCAGGAGGAGCCAGAGCTGGAGGAGAGAGAACACAGCTGAGAGGGAGAGTGTGGGCACCTGTCTGCAAGTGATGCCAACTCATTTGGTCTCAAGACCCTGCACATGACCCTGTCATGTTTGATTTAAAGAGATGTTGACTTTTTGACTATTTATCTTTGAGGGTGTATAGGTGTTATATCTATATAGGTGTATATACACCTTGAGGGTGTATAAATGAAAGATGCTGTGCAACACGTCTGCATGCTCACCATGTTACTGCAGGCTGTCCAAACCAGCAGAAAACCATAATCAGGCATATTATGGTATGTGTTAAGCTAGAAGTTGTGCTTAGGAAAGCAGAGGTCCTCAGCTCTGGAAAGTAGGTTAGGCTGTGCCCAAAACTCAACTTCACAGTATCTGTCCATGTAGATGATGATAACCTTGGTCCTGAAATATTGCCAATCTGTCCCCTAGATATACTTTTGTCCTCAACTAGTTTGCCAGATTTTCTGGAGGATGTGCTATCAGTAATTCCTGAAAGGTAGTCTGATCAGTCTATAATTCAATTCATTCATTGTCTTTCAACATCAGCGTCCTCAGTCCTGTTAAAAAATTATTCCACCTCAGGCTTTTTTGCTGCTAACGAAAAGTTAAGGAAATCATATATTTCTTATTCTTCTTTTAGCGTTGCTCTTTTTTTTTTTTCTAAATAAAGAGACACCTATATTATAATTTCTAATTTTTTAAATTTATTTTTTATTTTTTTTAATGAAGATTCTTACCCAATGTAGCCAGGACACCTCTATCTGTATATATAAAATGAGGAAATAGGTGAAATGATCTCATTTCCCTTCATATGCACTTGATGTTAAAAAAAATAAAATTACAAAGCAATTTATTAAATTCATTTTTTGACACTCATTCAACCAAGCACTGTGCTGTGACTATCTGAGTGCAGCTAACAGAGACAGTGAACAGAGACAACCGTTTGTACAACAGAGGCAGTGAACAGGTGCAGCAGTTTGTGCAGCAGCTTGTGCAGAAGGATGCAAGAAAGCCCCTTCATCTCCAGTCTTAGTAGTGAATGCTCATTCAGGTATGGTTTTGGCATGCCTTAGAGCTCATTTCCTGGTAGCTATTGGAGTTGCTGCATCAGCCGTGTCAGAGGCTTCCACCCAGAACAACCTTTTGATAGTGGATGTAGCTGTGCCGGTCTCAGGTTGCGCGGAGTGCCTGGGGCCTCTTCATGAAGCTGGAGATGACAGTCATCTTTTCTCAAGAAGGTGTGTTGTTGCTGTTAATGCTAGGTGAGGGAGTTATGGGAAGAAGTAAGCAGGCTGAGTAGCATTTGTGAAGATGAGAAAAAGATAGATAAGATATTCTCAGAGACCCTACAGATTCAGGAGTCTCAAACCCCCATTGCAATGGAGATGCATATGGGCTCTGTACCATTTGAAACAGAAAGTCATGTCTATGGAAGATGAAGGTTGGAAACAAATCACGTCTCATATGAGGAGGAAAGCTTTTGATCCTCCTAAAGATTCATAATCAAAAAAAAAAAAATAAAATGCTTAGTATCCTTCAAGCTAAGGAGGAGCTGGGCATGGCTTCTAGTGAAGCAACTGAGACGATCGACCCTGTGCCACGCAGGATCACCCAGAAGCAGCATGTGGTTGTTGTGGGTGACTCTCTGGTGCATGGGACAGAGGCATCCATCTGCCAGCCAGACCACTTGTCTAGAGAGCTTTGCTGCCTGCTGGGAGCTTGAATCAAAGATATCATAAAAAATTGCTAAGTCTTGTCCACACATCTGACTATTACCCCTGCTGCTCTTCCACGTGGGCACCAATGATACCAAGGGCAACTTGGAAACCATCAGAAGGGATTCCAGAGCTCTGGAGATTATGATCAAAGCCCTGGGAGCCCAGGTTGTTTTCTCCTCAATCCTACCAGTTCAGGTAAAGGATGAGAGGAGGAGTAGACAGATTCTCCAAGTAAACAACTGACTGCATTGATGGTGTTGGTAACAGGGCTTTGGTTTCTATAAGCATGGGACCCTATCTGAAGATTGACAACTGACTGGGAGAGATGGGATCCAACTTATTAAATAGGGCACACATGTCTTTGCTGACGGAATAGCTAACCTGGTAAGGAGAACTTTAAACTAGGAGAAATGGGGGAAGGGGAAAGTTATAGAGAGAACCAAGAGAGCAAAATAAGCCTCCAGCAAGTGCATGCAGCCAAGGAAGTACCTGCAAGGCATGACTAGGGAGTATCCTCTTACAACCCAGAGCAATAGGACAAACCAAGACCTGCAGACAAAATATTCTAGAAACAGCTGGGAGAAGCCTCTCAATCATTAGCCCTTGTTCTCGTGAGGGACTTCAACTTACCAAATATCTGCTGGAAATACAACACAGCAGAGAGGAAACAGTCTATGAGGTTCTTGAAGTGTGTGGAAGATAACTTCCTGACACAGCTGGTGAGTGAGTCAGCTAGGGAAGGTGCACCACTGCACCTTTTTCTTCTAAATAGAGAAGGACTTGTAGGTGATGTGAAGGTTGGAGGCTGTCTTGGGCACAGTGATCACGCATTAATAGAGTTTCTGATTCTCAGAGAAGTAAGGAGACGGGTTAGCAGAGCTGCCACCGTGGACTTCCGGAGGGCAGACTTTGGCCTGTTAAGGAGACTGGTTGGAGAAATCCCTTCAGAGGCAGTCCTGAAGAGCAAAGGAGTCCAGGAAGGCTGGGTACTCTTCAAGAAGGAAAATGTAAAGGCGCAGGAGCAGACCATTCCCATATGCTGAAATACGAGCCAATGTAAAAGAATACTGTCCTGGCTCAACAGAGAGCTATGGCTAGAGCTCAGGAAGAAAAAGAGAGTTTATGACCTTTGGAAGAAGAGGTGGCCCACTCAGGAGGACTACAAAAATGTCATGAGGCTGTGCAGGGACAAAATTAGAAGGGCCAAAGCCCTTCTTGAGCCCAACTTGAGCTCAGTCTGTCTATTGCCATGAAAGACAATAAAAATCTTTTTATAAATTCATAACAAGAAAAGGAGGACTAAGGAGAATCTCCATCCTTTACTGGATGTGGGTGTAAACATAGTGCCAAGAGATGAGGAAAACGCTGAGGTACCTAATGCTTTCTGTGCCTCAATCTTTAACAGCAAGACCAGTTGTTCTCCAGGTACTCAACACCCTGAGATGGTAACTAGGGTCAGGGAACAGAATGAAGCCCTCCTAAACCATGAGGAAATGTTTAGTGACCTGCTAGACCATTTAGATATACACAGCCAAATAGAATCCACTGAAGGGTACTGAAGGAGATGGCAAAAGTGCTCATCAATCTGCTTTCCATCATTTATCAGTAGTCCTGGCTATCAGGGGAGGTCCCAGTTGACTGGTGGCTAGAAAATGTGACACCCATGTACAAGAACGGACTGAAGGAGGATCCGGGAAATTACAGCCTGTCAGTCTGACCTTGGTGCTAGGGAAGCTCATGGAGCAGATTATCTTGAGTGTCATCATGCAGTACTTACAGGACAACCAGGTGATCAGGCTCAGTCAGCATGGGCATATCAAAAGCAGGTCCTGCTTGACAAACCTGATCTCCTAAGACAAGGTGACACACTCAGTGGACAAGGGAAAGGCTGTGGATGTGGACTACCTAGACTTCAGTAAGGCTTTTGATAGTTTCCCAGAGCATTCTCCTGAAGAAGCTGGCTGTTCAAGGCTTGGATGGGTATATGCTTTGTTGGATTAAAAACTGGATGGGTGGCCAGGCCCAAAGAGTCATGGTGAATGAAGTTAAATCCATCTGGAGGCCAGTCAAAAGTGATGTCCCTGACAGCTCAGTACTGGGGCTAGTTCTCTTCAATATCCTTATCAATGAGGCACAACAACTTCATGCAATGGTAGAGGCTGGGGGAAGAGTGGCTGGAAAGACGTCTGGTAGAAAGAGACCTGGGGGTATTGGTCGATAGGTGGCTGAATATGAGCCAGCAGCGTGCTAAGATGGCCGGGAAGGCCAACAGCATCCTGGCTTATGTCAGAAATAGTGTGGCCAGCAGGACTAAGGAAGTGATCGTTCCTTTGTACTCAGCTCTGGTGAGGCCGCACCTTGAATACTGTGTTCAGTTTTGGGCCCATCACTATAAGAAGGACAGTGAGATGTTAGAGCATGTCCAAAAAAGGGCAATAAAGCTGGTGAAGATTCTAGAAAACAAGTCTTATGAGGAGCGGCTGAGGGAACTGGGGTTGTTTAGCCTGGAGGAGGTTCAGGGGAGACCTTATTGTGTTCTGCAATTACCATAAAGGAGGCTAAAGAGAGGTGGGGATGGGGCTCTTCTCCCAAGCACCAAGTGATAAGGTGAGGGGAAATGACCTCAAGTTGCGCCAGGGGAAGTCAAGGTTGGATATTAGGAGAAATTTATTTACTGAAAGAGTTGTGTGACATTGGAATAGATTGCCCAGGGAAATGGTTGAGTCACCATCCCTGGAGGTTTTCAATAAATGTGTAGATTTGGGAATTAGTAGCATGGTTTAGTGCTGGACTTCTGTACTAGGTTAAAGGTTGGACTAGATGATCTTAGAGGTTTTTTTCAACCTGAATTATTCTATGATTCTCTCTATATAAAATCCTCCTGGGAAACTGGCACATTGAATACCTCTCTGAAGGGTCTCTATTACAATGCATATAGCATGGGGAATAAACAGGAAGAATTAGAGATCTGTGCATAGTTGCAGGGCTTTGATCTCATTGGAATTACAGAGACATGGTGGGATAGTATATATGACTGGTATGTTGTTGTGAATAGCTACATACCTTTTAGGAAAGATGGGCTAGGTAGTCAAGGTAGTGGAGTTGCCCTTTTATGTGAGAGAACACCTGGAGTATATGGAGCTCTGCTTCAGAGTGGATGATGAGTGGTTGAGAGCTTATGGGTAAGGATTAAAGGACAGACTAACAACGGTTATGTTGCTGTGGATGTTAGCTTCAGGCTGCCTGATCAGGAGGAGGAAGTAGATGAGGCCTTCTACAAACAGCTGGAAGTAGCCTCACAATCACAGACCCTGGTTCTCATAAGGGACTGCAACCACCCTGACATCTGCTGGAGGAGCAACACAGCAAGGCACAAACAATCCAGAAGGTTTCCGGAAAACACTAATGTTAACTTTCTGACACAGGTGTTGGAGGAGCCAATGAAGAAAGGTGTGCTGCTGGACCTTGTACTAACAAACAGCGAAGGACTGGCTGGGTCTGTGAAGGTTGGGGACAACATTAGTTACAATGACTACAAGATCATGGAGTTCAGGATCCTGTGAAGAGGAAGGAAGCAAGCCAATAAGTATGATCAAAACCCTGCATGTCAGTAGAGCTAAATTTGGCCTCTTCAGGAATCTTCTTGCAAGAATACCCTGGGGATGGGCCCTAGAAGGAAGAGGATTCCAAGAGAGCTGGTTAATATTCAAGGGTCACTTCCTCCAGGCTCAAGAACAGCGCAACCTTATGAGCAAGAAATTGAGCACAGGGGACACAAAATGGATGAACAAGGAACTCCTGACAAAACTCAAACATAAGCAGGAGGTGTACAGGAGTTGGAAGCAGGGACAGGCCACTTGGCATGAATATAAGGACCCTGTCAGAGTATGCAGAAATATCATGAGGAAGACCAGGGCCCATTTGGAATTAAATCTGGTTGTGGGTGTCAAGGACAACAAGAAAGACTTCTTTGAATACATCAATATCAAAAGGTAAAATACGGAAAATGTGTGCCTGCTACTGAATGGGGCAATGATCCTGGCGACGGAGGATGCAGAGAAGGCATAGATACTGGATGCCTTTTTTGCTTCAGTCTTCACTGCCAAGGCCAGCTCTCAGGAATCTCTGACCCAGGAGACTGGGGAGAAAGTCTGGAGAAAGGAGGGCTTTCTTTTTTTGAGGAGGATCAGGATATAAATCATTTAGGCAGCCCTGGCATCCACAATTCCATGGGCCCTGATGGGATGCACCCACAAATGCTGAGGAAGTGGACAGACATCTCTGCTAGTCCACTCTTGATAATCTTTGAAAGGTCTTGCCTATCAGGATAGGTGCCTGAGCACTGGAAGAAAGCAATTGTCACCTCAGTCTTCAAAAAGGGCAAGAAGGAAGACTCAGGGAACTACAAGCCAGTCAGCTTCACCTGAATCCCTGGAAAGGTGATGGAACAGCTCATCTTGGAGGCCATCTCTAAGCATGTGGAAGACAAGAAGGTGATTAGTAGTCAGCATGGATTGACCAAAGTGAAAATAATGCCTAACCAACCTGATGGCCTTCTATGAAAGGAGAACTAGCTGGATAGATGAAGGAAGAGCAGTAGATGTTGTCTATCTGGACTTCACTATGCTTTTGACACTGTCTCCTGTGATATCCTCATAGGCAAGCTAACAAAGTATGGGCTGGATGAATGGATGGTGAGGTGGATTGAGAACTGGCTGGATGGTAGATTTCAGAGGGTTGTGATCAGTGGCACAGAGTCTAGCTGGAGATTCGTAGCTAGCAGTGTCTCCCAGGGGTCAATACTGGCTCCAGTATTGTTTAATTTATTCATCAATGATGTAGATGAAGGGATAGAGTGCTTCCCCAGCATGTTTGTTGATGATACAAAATTGGGAAGAGTAGCTGATACCCCAGAGAGCTGTGCTGCCATTCAGAAGCATCTCAGAAGGCTGGAGAGATGGGCAGAGAGGAACATCTTGAAATTCAACAAAAGCAAGAGCAGGGTCCTGCACATATGGAGGAATAACCCTATGCATCAGTACAGGCTGGGGGCTGATCTGCTGGAAAGTAGCTCTGTGGAGAAGGACTTGGGGGTCCTGGTAGACAACAAGTTGACTATGAGTCAGCAGTGTGCCCTTGTGGCCAAGAAGACCAATGGTATACAGGGCTGCATTAGGAAGAGCATTGCCAGCAGATTGAGGGAGATAATACTCATTGTCTATTGAGCCCTGATGAGGCCTCACCTGGAGTACTGTGTACCGTTCTGGGCTCCCTAGTATAAGAGACCTTTCAAATACACCTACTATGGTAAATATGAGACTAAGTAATCCTACACATAATACAAGTATTATTTCATCATGAAGAGAAAAATAGAAGGAATTTTTTAGTGCTAAGGAAAAAATAAAGCCAAATGTTCAGATTTGATTTGGAGAAACTTATGAATAATTCAATAAATTCAAGTGAAATAACAGAACACTTCTTAGCTGTAGAGCTAGCCAAAAAGGATTCAGTAGATGACCAATTAGAATATTTCATATGTTATATAGAATGTTTTGATTTCTTCAAAAAAACAGCTATAGTGCCATCTGATTTTGTTTGTTTGTTTGTTTGTTTGTTTCACCCAGTTTATATATTGGGTAATAAGTAGAGAAAATAATGTTTTCTATTTAGTTTTTGTTACTGCAAATTTGATGCCTCTAAGTTCATTAGGAGCCAAAAATAAAAACTTGATTGAATCTCCAATTGGACCTTTATATCAGACTTATCTAGAAGGTCATTATTCAGCAATGTTTCAAATCAATGGAAATAACCAATTATCACTAATGTCTGTGACCCACACTGAACAGGTTATCTGGGTTTGTCCGTCATACATAATGAGCTCTGAAATACCATAGCATGTTATTTTCTTGAAAAAAGAGAACAATTCTGGATTGAAGTATAAAAAGATTTAAAAACACACTGTAAGGACTGATAAAAGACATAAATGTATTCTGAAAAATAGTACATCTTCTTAGGCATACAGGTTTTCAAGTATTGTAATGCCACTGTAAGGAGTGAATAGGAGCTTCCAAAGAAAGCTGGAAGAAAATAATTATTTAAAGTGATTTGTATCAGCTATGATCCTAGAACCAAAAATATTTATTTTCTCTTTCCTTGAATTTTGAGGAAATCACTTATGATGATTTAGGACTCAAGATCCTGGTCATTTATTGAAGTTTCTCTCTGGAGTGCTGTTAATAAAAATAAATAAATAAAAACAAAGTTTGTCTTAACCAACTGGATTTTTTAAAGAGTAAGCAGTGTTCTCCTTATATTGCAGTTCTTTGTTGGTAATGTTCCAAACCTTGATGGGACATATCTTTGTGTTTTGTTTTGATCTGTTTTGTTTTGATATGTCAGTTTGATTCAAAAGTAAGTTTCACAAGGTATAGACTTAGCAACTCTACTTTCACGGTGAATTAAAACATTTAAAAGTAAGTAAAATTCTTCAATGGCAATTTGCAATTTCTGTGAACGCATTAATAAAGGTAAATATGACTAATAAGTTATTTCCAGGAGAAATACCTTTATGACTTTAAAGTCAATTAATTTAAACTGCTCAGCCAACTTTAGGCAACTTTAATTACATAGTGCTGAGTCAGACATTTGTTATGTGACTAGCTTGCTAGTATTGATTTGGGCTTGAGATATATTCTCATTGACTCTATTACACCTCCAATATATGTGATTTATGGTAAAGTCTAATTTCTGTAGCTTTCTGCATCCGCAACTCCCACTTTATTTCCTCAATTCCCATTGGTTTCAAAGGTTAACAGAGTTTTTTTTTTGTTGTTTGCTTGTTTGTTTGTTTGTTTGTTTTGTTTTTAATACTGGGTTGAGACTGCCATTTATATCTTCTTGGAAGAGAATTAACTTCTATCAATCCCTAAGTAAGACTTGTTGCAAAAGTTGCTAAATAACCAGAAAGAGTTCTAACTGCTGGAAACTAAGGCAGGTCCAATACTGAATGGAAGTCCTCTTGCAGGAAACTATGTGGTCCAGGTATGTGGGGGCTGTAATTCACCTGTACTTCTGTGAGATTTAGCCATGAGCTTAGGTATCTGGAATGATGATGCTTCCCTAAAAAGGCACTTAAATAGCTAGAAAAAACATGCTACGTCGATTCCATTAAAAGATGTCTAGGGTTTTCATATTTGTAGTTCTCACAGAAACAAGAACAACAAGAAAATAATTTCATAGCACATTATATTTTTTTCCTTCAGCTCATGTCCTATTAATGTTCTGCAGGTGTTAAACACTTCTCTTTTACTGTATCATGTTTCATTGGTCCTATAAATAAATAAAACAGGGTCAGACTTGAGTTGGTATCACAACTGTTGTCTATAATTCAATATCGATTATTGTCTGTTATGATAGCATGCTAAGTCATTGGCATGGTGCTTCATACAGCCCTGGCTAGCATCAGCTGTCATTCTGCCATGCATTTCCCAAAGAGCTTGTCACAAATAACACATGACAAGGACCATTCCACATAAGCAGTTATGATGTTGCCCTCTTCTTTTTGGAGGCATGTGGTTGTGAGATAGCTCATTCGGGTCTCAGAGCCAGTGAACAGTTCTTGACATCTTTTGTTTAATACTGTATTCTTAGCCACAGGGACTATCAATGCTTGGAGAGAAAAGATTTGTTGACTCCTCATATGCTAATAATGATAGTATAACTGTGGTTTTGCAGATGTTTTACAGGCAGCAAAATTTCCAGTATCTATGTCATATTCTATTATTTTTGACACAATTCCTTGTGAATAGGTTACAGATCTAGCAACTGAAAATGAAATGTGATTATAGCTACAGAAGTGGTACCACTTAAAGATAATTTGGGAAAAAAATGAGTTCTGATGATTTTTATAAAGCTGCAGTGCTTGCAAACTGCAGTCCTCTAACAAATGAGGTGATGTATTAGGCTTATGTGGCAAGGTTTTGGTAGCAGGTGGACTGCAGGCATGGCCTCTCTGAGAAGAGCCTAGAACCTGCCCCCTGATAAGAGACAACTCCAGCCAAAAAGGACTCGCTGCTGGCCAGAGCTGAGACAGTGAATGATATTGCTTATGCTTCTCTGAGAGCAGATTTAAGAAAGGGAGAAAAACAACTGTCGTGCAACAACAGCTGGGAGAGAGAGGAGTGAGAAACAGTACTGCAGACACCAAGGTCAGTGAGTAAGGAGGGAGAGGAGGTGCTCCAGGCACAGAGCGGAAGTTCACATGCCTGTGGAGAGGAGCCCACGCAAAAGCCGGTGATCTGGTGGGAGTTGCTGTCCATGGGGGACCCAGGTTGGAACAATCTGTTCCTGAAGGGAGAGTACCACCCTGTGGTACTGACCCCTATAGGAGCAGTTCTTGAAGATGTGCTGCCTGTGGGAAGCCCACACAGGATCAGTTTAGGAAGGACGGCATCCCATGGGAGGGACCCAGTGCTGGAGCAGGGGAAGAGAGTGACCGTGAAGGAGCAGCAGAGACAAAGCATTAAGGACTGATCAGAACTCCCATTCCCCTTTCCCCTGCACTTTTTAGTGGGAGGAGGTAGAAGAGGGGGAATGGGTGAAGGTGATTTAATTTGCTTTTAGTTCTCACTTCTATAACTTGTTAGGAATATGTAATAAATTAAAATAATCTCACTGTGCTGAGTTTATTTTGCCCATGACAGTAATTGTCGTGTGATCTCCATGTCCTTATATCAAACCTTGAGCCCTTTTTCATCCTATTTTCTCCCCCTGTTCTGTTGAAGAGGGGGAATGAGAGAGCAGCACGGTACACATTAGCTAGGGTCTTGTGAAACCACTGTAAGTGTCACAGTATCACAGTATCACAGATTTCTAGGTTGGAAGAGACCTCGAGATCATCGAGTCCAACCTCCAACCTAACACTAAGTACTCCACTAAACCATATCGCTAAGCTCTACATCTAAACGTCTTTTAAAGACCTCCAGGGATGGTGACTCTACCACCTCCCTGGGCAGCCCGTTCCAATGCTTAATAACCCTTTCGGTAAAGAAGTACTTCCTAACATCCAACCTAAAACTCCCCTGGTGAATGTATTGTAGAAGCAAGGAGGGGCATTGGATGAAAAGGTTTATTCTTGAAGAAACACAAGTGTAAAAATTAACTTAAATTGAGAATTGAGCAGTACACTGCTGTAAAAAACGAAGGATATTTACTTGTATTAAAGATGTATTAAAATGTGGTGCAATAATCTAATTTATTCCATTGTGATAAATTCCTGCCTCTCATTGAAGAAAGGAACACTGTGCCAAAAAACAGACCAATTTATCATTTAATGAGGGGATGATATGAATTATTACTGGATTTGGCCAGAAAAAACAGAATTCTAATTCATTAAAAATTGTAAGAGTTTAGAAAACAATTTATTTTCTGGGGAATGCAGGGAACAGAAGGATGCCTGAAAAAAAGACTCATACTGAGAGTATAGCTGATAGCTTGGTGCCTATTGCTGTCATCTACCTTGTGCGTGGCTGAGGTCAAGGTGCGGCCTCACGAGAACTGAGTACAGGGGGATGATCACCTCCCTGGTCCTGCTGGCTACACTATTCCTGATACAAGCCAAGATGCTGTTGGCCTTCTTGGCCACATGGGCACACTGCCTGCTCGTGTTCAGGCGAGCATTAATCAGCACCCCCAAATCAATTGAATGGCTCTTCATTCTTATATCCTTCTTAGTAGCCCTTGACTGTAACTTTACAATTTGAATCCAAATTTCCTGAACATTGACCAACACCATTTTACATATTTCAGATCTGATATCATCCAGTGCCATCATTGCTATTTTCTCTATGAAGAGCAAAGAGCTTCTGATGTCATTTTCTTGTGGGCATTAAGCTTTCCCTCTTGTGTTATACTTTTTCTAGCATGTATAAGATGTGCATTAACTTATAATTAGTGGAGTATTTTCATATTAAAAACCAAGATTTTCTGGTTTGTTTTTGTAAACACAAAAAAAGCTCCAAATCATTAAGAAACTACTTTAGACTGATATGCTTTTAAACTAACAGCTTCAATGGTTACTGCATTAAGGCTTAATTAGAAACTAACCTTCAGAAGAATCTTTCATTTTCAAAATATTATAGATAAAATATTATATTATATAAAAATATAATTTGCTTTTAACCAAATCAATGAACTAAGCATATTCAGCAGTGCTTCAGGAAATTATGTAACAATTATAATAATAATAAAAAAAATAGTAAGAAAAGCTTGTCTTTTGAGCTATGGCTTCTACTTTTTAATGTCTGAATACTAGTTAGAAGTAAAAACTTGGCCTTCCTTTCCTTGTATCTCCCACAGAACACTGTCTAAGGAAAATGTCTAAATCTGCAGTGGCCAAACATTTCTTTTTCTATGGGTGAAATGTTTTACTAAAGGAAGTCAGGCCTAAAGAAATGTCAATTAAAGAAGACTTAGAGTTATACTGCACATTACTTCTAAAGAAAAGTAGAGCATTCTTTTTCTCTTTAAGATCGACTTCAAGGGAGTTATACCTGTAACAGTAAAAGTGTGGGTTTTTTTTGTTTTTTTTTGTTTGTTTACTTTTTTCCCACAACATAATAAACACAAACTTTAGTCAGCACATTACCTGTAACCTTTCCACCTTTCCCAATATTCGTGTTTAGAAACTAAAATATGTAGAGACACAGGGAAGTGTACCTGACTTAATCAGGAATTGCTTTTTTCTCTCCCATCCTAAACTTTTTTTCATTCTCACTTTCAGAATCTAAGAACTCTATTTAAGATTTTGATTTTTTTTCTTGTATTTAATCACAACATGAAGAACCTTGCTAGCTGTAATTATAAAATTAATTTTTGCTTTTGAACTATGCAGTACCTAGTGTTATGAAGAAAAGCAAAGGTGTCTAGTAATAGAGGTGGAGCTGAGCTGCACATGGTCACTCGTTTGTTTGTTTGTTTGTTTGTTCTAAAAAGAAAAAAAAATATTGAAGCATTCAGAACAAAAAGCATGAATATTGTTGACTTCAAACACAGAAGAATCTATACCCACAGAACTTAGATTAGTTTTTAAATATGTACCTAAGAGTACAATACAAACACAGAAAAGCTTCAGAAATGTTAAAAAAAAGGTTCAAGAAAAGACACTGGGAAAAATGGAATCTGATTTCCCTATATAAATTCTGTTGCTGAAGGTATTATGTGAACACAACGATTCTGAAATAATAAACTTCATTTTATTGAGACATTTGGGAGAACTGAAGTATTTAATCCATAATAAAGCATTTAAAATATTAATGCAAATTTAAGGATGGAAAAAAAATCACAGTTTTCCTTTTTTTTTCCAAAATTTCCAGATTTTTCATAATACCAAGAAAACCAGTAAACTGTCACTTCCACTTTCTTACTCTTGATTTTTATATGTTTTGTGTCTGTATATGTATAATCTCTCTCTATATAGTTTATAAAAGTACCAGGAGTATCTTTGCACCTTGTGAATATTTGGGAAAAAAAAAAAAGGTATAAAAACTAAAAAATAAAAGTATAAAATTTCCTTACAAAAATGAAATAACTTAAAATGTAATTAATTATATACATTTACAGTCATGCCTGTCAAGGAACTTTTGGCATTTTTTGGTTTTGTTTTTAAAGGTGGATGTTTCAAAATATGTCTGAGATATGTCAAAAGACACTTAAGATACTGTTGTTTTTTGTTTGTTTTAATATTTATATATATTTTTTTCTTTTAAGCAAAGACATCTCAAAGTATGAAATCTGAGATTCTCTTTTATTATGATTTGTTTTCTTAGTGAATGACCATGGCACTAACTACCATGGTTTCTTTGGAATGTTATCAGTGCCAGTAGGATACTGGGGAGCAACTATAGTAGCCTTCAGTAATATGTTGCCATTTCAAAACTCTCTAAGTTATGCCCCTTAAATTCTATCTGTTTGTGGATATCAGTGAAGTAATGTGATGTGCAATGACAAGATTTGTGGAACACTGGCTGCTGAATATATTTGTATTTTACTGATTATCCAACTGGAAGAAAAGCATTCATTTATCAATAAAAACATGGTATATTGTATATGTACCATAACATTTTGTTACATGAGTGAGATTAGCAAATCCACTGCTACCTTTTGATGTGTTCAGTGATGGACAGTATAGTAATACTTCTTCATTTCAGAATCTCTTGCTCAGAAAAAACTCTCAAAGCCTAAAATATAAATAGCATGATTTTATTTGTCCTTTTCTTATCTACATTTTCTTCTTTTCAAATGTTAATAACGAAGAATTATTTTTTCCAATCTCAGCATAAGCAGTCATTCATTGTCCTTTTCTTATTATGATCAATTGCCTTCTGAAATGGCATTGCCTGGAAAATATTCTATTCATGATTAAAGCAAGTAACTGGATCACATCTTCACTGTGGCATACTAGTATTTGTTGAACATATGGGGAATATCCCTTGAAATCAGTGATTGATTTTTAGTGATTTTGGTTTTAGATTATGCAAATCGTAAGTAACTTTTTTTTATGGCAATTGAAAATTTCTTACCTTCTTCCTGAAGTCATATGATGAAAGAACTTCAATAGCAAAAGGCATCTGAGAATCTTTGTAGTTTCTGAGAAACAATTACTTACTGGCATGTTTTTAATTTAGAACTGGAAGATTCTTTCCCCTTAAGGTGAGGAAAATAGGTTCATGTTACTCTGAAATTATCATTCAATTGTGATTTAGGCAGTGTGCCCATGTGGCCAAGAAGGCCAACGGCATCTTGGCTTGAATCAGGAATAGTGTAGCCAGCAGGACCAGGGAGGTGATCATCCCCCTGTACTCAGCTCTTGTGAGGCCGCACCTTGATAACTGTGTTCGGTTTTGGGCCCCTCACCATGAGAAGGACATTGAGGCCCTGGAAGGTGTCCAGAGAAGGGGTAAGAAGCTGGTGAAGTGCCTGGAGCACAAGTCCTGTGAGGAGCAGCTGAGGGAACTGGGGCTGTTTAGTCTGGAGAAGAGGAGGCTCGGGGAGACCTTATTGCTCTCTACAGCTACCTGAAGGGAAGGTGTGGGGAGCTGGGGGTTGGCCTCTTCTCACAGGTAGCTAGTGATAGGACTAGAGGGAATGGCCTCAAGTTATACCAGAGGAGGTTTAGGTTGGAAATTAGGAGACATTTCTTCTCAGAAAGAGTAGTCAGGCATTGGAACGGGTTGCCCAGGAAGGTGGTGGAGTCACCATCCTTGGGGGTGTTCAAGGAAAGGTTGAACCTGGTGCTTAGGTACTTGGTTTAGTGAGTGACATTGGTAGTAAAGTCATGGATTTACCAGATGACCTTGAAAGTCTCTTCCAACCTTAATGATTCTATGATTCTATGATTAGAAGTCATAGAGGGAATAGAATTTGGGGAAAAAGAGAGAGAGAGACTTTGGGGGAAAAAAAAAAATCACAACTTTTAATGAGATTCTGATAGTTCCCACCCTACTGGAGGCAAAGCTCATGGCTGTTCACATACTGTTAAGTATTCTGTTCTATCAAGTGAACAGTGGCATAAGAACACATTGTTTTGACATGTATCTTGAAAAGTGTTTGCAAAAGTAATTTAGAGGGAGGTGGAGATAACAACATTTATAGTTTTAAATACAGTATGGAGCTTGCCAGTTATGAAAGTTATTTGTAGGTCTTTCTGTGTTTATCCCCTGTTCATTAAACTAATTTATATACAATATACACTGTTCCATCTGTTAAAAAGAATAGCAAAAAAGATCAGGTTAAAATTAATCTTAATTTTGTCTAGAAACAATCCACTATTTTAGGCACCAATTGTTCTTTCTGAGCTATAAAGAAGAATAGCTCAATCATTTGGAACCAGATTTAGGGTTAAGAGTTTTCCTGACTTCACCATATTTATCCTTGGTGACCTTGAGCAAGTCACTCTTTCTGCACAGATATGTATATATTCTCTGCCCACAAAGGGGAATGTGAAGGGAATAGATGGGTATAGCAGTATATAACAAATATCATAGATTCATTTTTAAGATCAAGAGGAATTCTAGTACTATGATGAAAAGTTCATAAATAAACATTTTCTGATATTCTCAAATACAGTTAGGGCAATCATGTATCATGATATCTTGGCTTACTTTCAAGTGACTAATTTATGGGTTTGCTTCTTTACAGAGAGCACTTCTTCATCATGCACTCCTAGCATAACCTAAGAGACAATGGCTGGGATTAGGTCAGCATTTGCAAACATGAAAGAAGAGTAAGAACCTAAAGTGGGAGTCAAACCAAAGATCCTCTGTTTTAGCATCCTGCCTCCAGCAGTGGCCAAACACAGGTGCTCAGGGAGGGTCTTAAGAACAGTTAAGGTCTGCTGGATGATCGCAGCCTCCAACTCCAGCAGCTCAGGTAATTCCTGGTCAAAAAAAGCGCGATTCTTATGTAATTAATAATCTTTAGTGTTTTCCATTCATGAACTTGACCAACCTCCACTTAAATCTAAGCAAATTTTAACTATAGACATACTGTCTTCATAAAGACTTTCATGGCTTATTTACCAGTTATAGAAATAACTGTTTCTTTTTCTAAGGTAGTATGTAAATTCCATGACAAACTAAGAGATTACACAGTTGCTGAAGCAGGCTTAGAAGGAGCATGCAATGTATTAGTGGGAGAAGAAATATTGTTAGATTTAACTATAAAGTAGAACTCTCAAAAATACAAGTTTTTCAATTATATGGATATAATGTATGAGAGAAACATATTGCAGAGTAAATAGAGCAAGTTCACAGAATCTCTATGAAACAGAACCTGTATATACTCATGTGTCTGACTTGATGGCTGAACATTTCTGGTGCTTAATATATTCATGCTATTTCCTATGTGACACTTGCAGTTTTTACATGGACAATAAATTCAAATGTAAATAAAAATATGATGTATACATTAAGATGAACTTGAGATGCATTATTGAGATGCATTATTTCTATATATTCATTTGTGAAACACAAAGAAAACACAAAGAAACACAAAGAAACACAAAGAAAAGGGATACATTTAAATGTAAATGTGTAAGTGATAATATTCAGGTATTTAAAATAAAATACCCTTTCCTCTTTAAATATATTTATATATTTTAAATGAATAAAAGGTGTAGTCTTCATGCCACCCTGATAGAACTAGGGAAACTGACTGAGAAACTGAGTTGTTTGCCCCCTGCTGTATGAAACAAGCAAACAAACAAACAAACAACAACAACCACAAGAGACAAGCAAGAAAAAAAGCATTGACTTCCATTTCAGACACAGTGTCTTCACAGGACCAGATGTGAACCTCTCTCCTTAGCCATGTACATTCTAAATTATTTTTTCCCAAAGCTAAGCTATGGGTCAGATTAAAGTACACCTTTTGCTTTAGAGGATAACAATTTAGATAATGGGGAAGGAAGAATGAACTGCCAAAAGTTCTATGTTGGTATACAGTGACACTTTCTCTTGGTCCTTAGTGGAAATATGAAATACATAGAAATAACGCATGTGTTGTTTCTATATATGTCTTGTATGTACTTCTTCAGCTTATTTATTTTAGTTTATTTATGTGTCTTTTTGAAGGCTTTAAGTCCTTTGTCCCTTTTCTTTAATATTAGCCTTGTTGCCAAAGGTCTGTTTGATAGTCTCTTGCATCTTCACTCACTGTCTTGGTGAAGTCTCCAACAACATTTGAAGAACTTTCTTCGGTCCCAGATCCAGAACTCATTTTCTTCTGTTTCTTTAACCTGAAATGAAATTGTTAAAAAAAGAAAAAAAAAAGTGTGACTAAGTGGAAAAGCCAGTTTAAATTTAAAATAACTGCAGATCAAATTTCTTCTAAGAAAAAGTTTCAGTAGGAGACCGGTAGAATTTAGATGAGACAGAATCTTTCTGTCTATTGTTAACTTTATATTACACACTGGATACTTTTTCAACAGATTCTTTAATAAAGAAGAAAAAAGCACAGGGTTTCAGAGCAATTACTTAGAATTGTCTTTCACTGTGAAGCAGGCTGCACTTGCTTGCTTTGCTTCTGATGACTAGGAGTCATTATTTATTGATTGACAGTTCTGAACTGCAGTGCCATTGTAATTCAAGATACATTTAAAACACTCACATCTAATTCTTTGTTTTTTTGTTTGTTTTTTGGAAGAATCGAATGTGGAGAATAGTGAAAAAGACAAAGTCCAGCATAAAAGCCTTCTATTAAACAAATAGCAGTAGGGAGTGATTATTTACAAAACGTAATCATTATAAAGAACACTGTTAAAAGATAGTCATGCTGAAATATATATTAGTTTTTGCAAATCTTGTTTTGATAAATCACATTCTCAATAACAATGTGCATCAGAACAGGAACACCCACTCAGGCTGTGCACCAGAAACAAGCTGCTATGCTCTTCAGCATTTAGAGCACAGTGAACCGATACTCAATAGCTGTGGATAGAACATAGATTTATCAAGTTTTATCAAGATTTATGAGCTCAAGCAGTGCCCAAAGTAGATACACTACAAACTGATCCAAGACGACTGCACGTTAGAAAAGGTAAATCCTAGCAGACCTAAACTGTTTATTACTAGTTTTTATCTCATCTATAATTTATTGAAAATTTCCTGTGTTTTAAACTTACAGGCATATACCTCAAATTCTGTCGATATGATGTCTGTGATTTCATTGAAATCCTATCACAAACAACAATGCAATTTCTATTTTTTTTTCTTCTTTATGTAACTTGAACAGGTTTTCAGAAAGGGAAATTGACAAACCCAGGTGATTAGTTTTCAATCTGGGAACCTAACGGTTTTGGGAACAATGACTAAACATGCTGAGGAACCTAGAAGTTTTCAGCAAACTGTAGAATATTGTGGACACCAATTACTTCTTTGTAGCTGTAACCCAATTCCTGGCAGTGTGAATGGGTCGGTCATGCTACTATGCATACATATCTAATAATATGTCTTTTGCTTAGAAAATAAGTTATCTCATTATTTTCTTGGGGAAAAAAAAAAAAAAAGTATATAATATCAAAATCACTCTGGGTTAAAAAGTACAAAAACCTTAAAGCCAGCGTGGCAATGAGATTGTTTACAACATCAAAGACCCCATGATGATACTGTCTGCTGATGAACATACTCACTAATCATACAGATACAGACGAATTGCCAAGTCCTACAACAGTGAGAGTCAATAAACTGTCAAATTCTTCACCCCACTGGATACACAAGACTAGGCTGATCAGAAAATTAACTGTCATTGTTGAATTTTTCCAGATTTTTTTTTTAAACAGATTATTTAAGCAGTTTCCCTTTTAATTAGTGATTAAAATTAAAATTTAATAATTAAAATTTCATAATTTCCAAACATAACTTTGCCTTATTAATAATTCTAGATAACTCCTACGTAGTAATCCTTGTTATTAAAAATACTTCTGTGAATATATTACTGAAATGTCATTTATTGTTCCATCCTTTTCTATTCATTTTGCTAATCTAAAAATATTAATATATGTTAAAATCCCTAAAACTAGCATCTGAAAGAGTTTTATATTAAATTTAAGGAAAATAAAAGTATTTAAAATATATTAACCATGGCTGGTGGTTGTGGCTTAAATTACATCTTGCTCCTCTAGGAATACACATAGTATATTTTCAAGAAAAAATGTTACTTAAATATTTCTTACTTAAGTTAGAAATACTCAGTCTGGTGCTTCTAGATGTATTGTTAGTCTACTATCTATAAAGCAGTAAGAGAGTTACATTGTGACTTCTGTTTCCTAATAAAATTAATACAGTTACAGTAAAGAACGACAATGAACACATGAAATGGTATTTCTAAATTATTTATACAAAAGAATGCATGCTTGCCAGAAATCACTAGCATATAGACTAGCATATCAGTAAAATCTTTAAAAGACTAGTCCGAGTCTGTAGTAAAACACAATACTCAAGAGCGCCTATTGACAAGCTAATGTACAAGAACAGCATGTCTTTTCCACATCAGTTTGCAACAATCCTCAAACATCTCCTGCTAAGAACTTCTGACATCAATGCTCTGTATAAGAGAATTGTATACTGATGTATAAGCATCAGTATGAGTAAAAAGAGAAAGCCTAATGTTATTTAGTAGAAATATTTTGTAAATTAATATTTCTAATTTGCAGAAAATTTTCTGTAAATATTTTGAATCTTGTCTCTTTTGTCCCACTAAGCTGTTTTTCACAACTCTTTATGTTTAAACTATGTTTAAATCCAACTAACAACAAACAAACAAACAAACGAGAAGACAGGCCACATTAAAAAATGGAATAAGCATTTGATATAAAAAATTAATTAAATATTTCCTGGCATCCTGGAAGTGGTGGGACAAGAAGTTGTTCAGTTGTGTCCCTCAGCCACATGGTTGGTGTAAAGGGCACTAGGGAACCAGGTGAAACAGGAATAATAACTGCTTCCACCTCCAGTGTTTTGGGGCTCCTTCATGTATGCAAGGAAGCGGTTGACTGCACATGTGCCCACCCTAGTTGTGCAAAGCACTGTCAGTTCTGCAGTTGCATTAGCAGTTTGTTAGGTCAGTGGAGAGAGAGTCAAAAGCTATTCGTACAAGGAAGGACTACAAAACTGTGTTCCAGGCTATTGCCCAATAGGGATTATTGGGGAATAGCCTAATAATAACAGAAATATGCAACTGCTCATGGGGATGCCAAAATAAAACAATTGTCTTTTGAGCTCCAGACAATTAAGCAAAACAAAAAAGACAAAAAAAAAAAAATCCTTTTCCTAGCAGAAGAAAAATATGACGTGCTATCAAAGTCAGGTAAAAAAATCATGGATATACACAGGCATATAAACAGGCAGCATACCATATGTCCACCAATATCTCGTACAACAGGAACATTAAGAAAGCCATTAAGATAGTGTCCCCATTGTGCTCAGGTACACAATAACATATGGTACATTTACTGCTTCACTGTGCATTTCCCTGCTTTTGCTGTTTAGCATCATTAATTTAATGCCCAATTAATAGAGTTTGTGTATGTTTTTCTGCAGAATATTTTAAAATTCTTCATTGCTGTTTAAAATTAATATGTTTTAATGCAACTGTATAATAAGTATTAATATAAGGAAGGATTTATTCAAAATCTTAATTAAATAAGGGATCTATATAAAATTATTTTAAGTTAGCTACACATGATACTAAAATTATTACTAATTAAGTCTTCACACAGTTTGCTGTAATGATGCCACAGTGAAGCACTACAAGGTTGTTGTCTGCTTTAATCAATGAACACTGCCCAAGGATAACGTGGATATATCTTAAGAGGGTGGGCTATAGGCGTAATAGTATGGAACTAATATAGCAGTGATAAGGAAAATACAAGAAATATAAACTGATAAATGTCCACATGTATGTGAAGTGAAAAGAGAAAAATCATGATGTCTGAAAGATATTTCTCCTTCATGGAGAATGGATATTCATGGATATTTGTATTCAAAATTATGAATATGATTAAGGACTCTAAGAATTTTCATAAATAATATGTAAACCATTTGAGATAAATTGTCTCTCTCTTTGGTATCTACAGATTCTGCATGCCTTGTAGAAGAGCAGAATATTCTCACCCTATCTCAATCCTAGCAAGTATCCTATCTGATTTCAGAAATCCTAAAACAAACAAACAAATACATAAATAAAAAAATATTCTCTTCCCAAAGGAATATTGTTAATTACCTTATCTGTTTGCCTTCCTGAAACATTCATATATTATTTCATGAATTTGTTATAGAAAATGAAATTAAAAAGAAAAATAATAAAAAAAAAAGTCAAATGTTTGTATTAGAAATGTCTACATCAAAGAATGGATTAGATCAAACAACTAATATACTAAATATTTAATTTTAAAAGATAAAGGATGAAGATTCACTTAGTAATTAATAAAACTCAGTATCCAGATACACTAGGTTTTGGCCTTTACTGTTTCATCTATGACATTGGCATTGCTCAGGATTATAGAAAAAACATGCAGAGTTTATTTACAAGAGAGGATGGAAAAAGATGGGATCTCTGATATGAAAACATGAGAATGAAGAAAAAAATATTCATTACAAACTCTAGTAAGTATCTTCATTTTTATAAACTGTACTTCAGTTTTAGGCATTTATTGATGTCTAAAAAAAAATATTCTAAGTGGAATTACAGATTCCTGCCCAAATTATAGTAACATTTCAGTTTCTGATTTAATTAAAACATATTTGTTATTTAGTATTATGGGGCTGTTACGAACAATGGGTATAACATATGGATATTGACTTAGGTTTCATACCTTTAACAGGTAGAAATTGCCTAAACCCTGGGTAAACTCTTCTACTGTGCTGATCCAATCTCAAAAAATACTACATGGGCTTTCAAGCTGTATGACATTTTCTTCATATGTTTAGCTTTCTTTGAGAGTCACAAATTCCTAAATGACATACTTTTGTATTTTGCATTCAATTTTATTTATTTTTTTTTCTTCCACGGAAATCATGTACAAAGTAGGATTTTTTACTTTTATTACATTTTTTTTCCGTGTTTATTTTGCCATATAAATATATCACCTTTTAACTTTCAAAATTCTTTTGAGAATGAATTTTCCTGATTCATTTCTATGTCTTGTGTATTACAATGGCTACTACAAAAACTTCCTAAACAATTACTTTTAATATTTTTCTCTAGGGTGGAACATGAAAAAATATATATTAAGTAGTTCAAGTCATCCAGAAAGCCCTTTTAGAAAGGCAGAGGATGAGCATTATGCAGTGGACATATAACAGAGAAGGACTCTTTCAAACACTTATTCATAAATTCAGGTTTTGTTACCAGTCAGGTTTTCCAAAAGAAGAATCATTCCAATTTATAATAAAATAATTTTACTATCTTGGCACATAATAAGAATTAAGATGACCTTATAAAATATCTGGTTTTGCTTAAACTATTTTTTCCTTAATTCTCAGGTAATCTCATATATCTGCTCAGTTGACTTTACATAATAGAGTCTTTCTCCAACGTTATATTTTAGTCTGATCATGCCAGCTTCTGACATGTCTTCAGAAAAAAAAAAAAAAAGCCTTTCCGAAGAAAATACTTCAACTATATAATAGAAGAAAAGATCCATTCAATCTCCACCTCAAAAAGAACACAAGAAATAATTTCAGTTTTTAGAGAACTGACAGTAATCTTTTGGCTTTTCTGACTTTGTTTTTTAGAATATTCTGAATCTACCAGAATGAACAAAACTGTACATATTGTCTGCTTTTACAGTGAATGTAATGAATGAATGAATGTAGAAGAAAGTACATTTTTCACAACATGCTTTAAAATGATTTTTTTTCTATGTTCATCATTATTTATGAAATATTTACTGAAATATTTATTAATAAAGAAAACAATCTAAAGCCTATCTGGGAAAAGCAGATGCTGTAAGTAGATATAAGACATAAGTAGGTAGTATAAGACTTATTTGTGTAATGTGCTCTAATATTTTGTTATGAAATGGCTTCTTCTTTCTGGTCACTGGAATTTTTTTTAACCTTAAAAGATAGTATCAGTAATACATACACTCAATGTTCTTCTATGAAGTGTGATTGGCATGAAAGGCTTTTTTTTTTTTTTTTCTCACTAGCAGAAAAAAGGATAAGAAAGGACACTTGGTACAAGCTCTTTTCTCATTCCTCTTTTATACAGTCACTTTCTCCAGTAGTAGTATTTTCACCTGCATAATCTTACGGCCAATAAAAACCATGATCATTTTCCTTCCCAGTAATTATATGCTTGCCAGCTTCAATTTATTTCCATTTACCCTTTCAGAATTCTTGACTTTTAACAGTTGTTCAACATGCATCTTCATTACTACGCTCTTACTTCTTCCAGGTATGAAAAGTAGTAAACTAAGTAGCAGATATTTTTTTTTCCCTTATCCACTTACTATTCTCTGTCAAAATTTATCTCAAAATTTGTTTCTACTGTAGAGTATCTTAAGAATAATGTCAAGTATTTTTTATGTACTTTTTTTTTCCACATTGAAAACATTACACTACACTAACGTTTAAACAGAAAATGAAGTTCTCTTCAAAATAGGGGAAAAGAAACACGTACATTTATCAAATTACACTATTTAATTCCTGAGAAAACATACTTACAATGCAATATCATTCAATATTATGCCTCCCATAGATGCTACTTTTTGAAATTGCTTTCTATTCATTGAATGAAAATTATATGAGAGTTCTGGGAAGCACTACAGAGTTCTGCCATACAACATGTTCTGCCTTGGACATTGCCCAAAACAGACTGTTAATCTTTGACAATATTAAGGTCTTATATCTCTTGAACCGGTCTCAGTAGAAACAGATACTGTGCATCATTGCAGTACTGTGATTACAAGATTTGCAAGAGTGAAAGCATTTATTTTTAAACTTGCAAGGTTGAGAGATAGAATGTGAATGTGCACATTACAATTACTTATTCTGCTTACTTTCACTCCTCCCAGCTTCAAATCCTGGCA
The DNA here is from genome assembly GCF_964034855.1 of Anser brachyrhynchus. NCBI lineage: Eukaryota > Metazoa > Chordata > Aves > Anseriformes > Anatidae > Anser > Anser brachyrhynchus. The sequence continues at coordinate 102,567,782 of NC_137695.1, forward strand.
TGATAGAAAATGCTGTCTCACTGTTAAAGACTGCATGTAGCTAGAAAATTATCTATTGGCAAGTTTGAGCCTCAACTTTCAAATATCACAAAGCACAAATCTTTAGTTCCATGGTTTGTCAAATTTTGGCCACTGAAATCATGTGGGAACTGAAGTGAAAAAGAACAAATGTTGATGGTAATCTGTGATACTGAACATTTCATTATCTTAGGACCCACCATGTCTGATAAAATAGTAAAAGTGCTCTCAGGACCAGTAAAATTATCTTAAGCATGTGAGCAGCAGGGAAAAGAAGTGATCCCTAAATGACAGCAAAACAGATAAAGACACCAATGTTTTATTTATTTGCCAGAATGTTATAAGAAAAAGTTGGTACTTGCCAAATGCGATGTTTTGGTTTCACAGTGGGGAAAAAAAAATTTTTTTTTTTTTCAAACAGTGAGTTTTTCAGTAAGAAAAGATGCATGAAGTTTTCAACATCATAATTACATCCATAATGTATCTAATTCACAATACAGTTTGGGATCAGTTAACATTATTTGCAAACTCATTTGAGAAGTCTAATTTTATTGTCTCTGATTGTGACAATGCCAGGACACAAGCTGGTTGCGTTTCTGCAGTATGGTTTCTGTTATTCTTCCAGCATCTAGAACTGTTGTATCAAAAATGATTGAAAATATATCTTTGCTTCATACTTTTAGGATTCTTATTGCCCTGTTATCCAGTGTTTCAGACAATACCTTTTGGAACTAGTCAATATGTTCTGCCTGACTAGTCTCTCAAGGTAGATTCACAGCAATGAAACCCTCAATTGTTTTCACTGCCCTTTGATAGGCTGTCTCCCGTATGTCCATGTCTTTCTTGTACTGGGGGCCCAGAACTGAACCCAGCATTCCTGATGTGGTCTTTCTAGTGTTGAGCAGAGAGGAAGGATCACCTCCTTCAACCTACTGGCAGTGTTCATCCTAGTGCTGTGGGCTCTCATTGCTGTGAGGGTTCATTGATGACTTATGGTCAGCTTGTTGTCCACCATGACCTTCAGCTGCTTCCCAGTCAGTCAGCCCTAAGTCTAAGCCCTAAGCCTACATGTTACTGTTCCTTCCCAGTGCAGGACTTAGCATTTGCATTTGAAATTTATTAGGTTTCTACGTGCCATTTCTCCATCCTGTTTAGGTACCTCTGAATGGCAACACAACTACCTGGCCTGTTAGGACCTGTCCTTCCTTCTTTCATAGAATTGCAGAATGGCTGCAGTTAGAAGGCACTCAGTTGGAGTGCCTCATTTCATCCAACCCCCTGCTCAAGCAAGGCCACCTGGAGCCAGCTGCCCAGGACTGTGTCCAAATGTCTTTGGACAGTCTCCAAGGAGGGAGACTCCACAACGTGTTCTAGTGCTTGGTTACACCCACAGTAAAGTGCTTCCTGATGTTTAGATGTAACATCTTGTGTTTTAGTTTGCATCCATTTCTTCTTGCCCTGTCACTGGGCACTACACAAAAAAAAAAGCCTGTCTCCATCCTCTTTGCACCCCCCACCCCCCCTTCAGGTTTTCATATACATTGATAAGATTCCCACTGAGACTTCTCTTCTCCAAGTGAAACAGAAGAAGTTATTTCAGCCTTTCCTCAAAAAAGTACTTTGTGCATGTGAGGCTTGTTTCATTTGTCTGAAGGAGGACTCATCTACTTCTTCCCGATCAGACAGTCACTAGCAGACACCCATCTCAGCGTCACCCATGTTGGTCTGCCTACTAACTGTGACAAATAAGTTCTCAGATGGCTCATGATCTATCCCTAGGCAGAGCTTCCCACATTCCTACTGCTTTCTCTCATACAGGACAACTCTCCCTCTGTCCTGTCTTGTCCTGTCCTTCCTAAAGAGATTGTATCCAGACATTGCAGTGTTTCAGCCAGGTAAGCCATCTCACTGCATATCTGTGATCCCAATAAGATCACAGCCCTGAGAGACTGCACACAGAGATCTAATTCTTTCTTTGTTCCCCATGTTGTGTGCACTGGTGCACAGACACTTCATATGGTTATCCAGTTGTGCTGATTTCCCCCACCCTCTGTAATGTTGTCCTCTCAGCACTGTTTTATTTCACAGAATCATAGAATGATTTTGGTTGGAAGGACTGTATCAGATTGCACCATTTGTGTTTACATGTTTCAGGTGGATCCCCTTCTGTACTCTTTTGTTGATTTCAGGGTCTTTGCTGTTCTTATAATCCCACAGTCACTACTTGCCAACCCAATTAGGTGGAAAAAAAGCCACCTGGTGTCAGAAGTCACTGTCTTCCAACCTTTGCCTTAACAGGAGACTCCACTAAGCACAGACTATGCCTGCCCCTCTTTCAGTACAGTTGGAGGTTTTGAAGCTACAGTCCTGGGAAAGACCCAGTGAATCTCTTCATTGTTTCTGATGCTGAGCAGTCTAGTGACTGCCTCCCAGCTCCTTTGCTGCTAGGCAATGCAATTTCACCATCACTGTGTTAAGAGAGAAGGCATGCTAGGAGACATCTGCCCCTTCCTTATCCTCACTGAGAATCTCTATACATCTCTGAAGAGCTGCAGTTCCCTTGGGATCTCTCTCTGTGTTAATGCTTCTGTTGTCAAGACAGTGATAGGTACTGGGGAGTGTGCCTTGTGAGGTATCACCAGCACTGCTGAGCAAAGGGATGTTCTTTCCAGTACAGCATCCATCCCTTTCTGTCCAAAAGACTACATAAACTGCTGCACTTATTTGCTTCCTGTGTTATTTGTGCTCTCCTTCTGGTTTCAGTGCCACCTAATTCTCTTAATTGGTCAACAACAGTGTCATGCTCAGTTTATCCACTACCCTCATGATTCTGTGAATATCATTTATAACCCTCTCAGCTCTCTTCTTATTGAGTGAGAGCCCAAGACTTTTACTCTTTCCTTGAAAAGCTACTTCTACATCAATTTGACCCATTCAGAAGCTGAAGCATATCCAACTGTGGTTTTATTGAGCTTTTATGCTCAAATGTTATATATATATATATATATATATATATATAAAGACGGCATATTAACAGTTTAAATTAGGATGGAATATTAACAGTTCAAATAATATGGAATTGAAGGTTGAAGGTTAATTTTACATTTTAATTTTACATCTGCAATTTTACTTTTAAATTCCAGTTAAATAAATGTCTTATATTCTGCAAATTCTTACTTTCAGAAGCAACACAGAAATTTTCATATTTTTTTCTGGTTTTATTTTGTGTAGATTAGTTTTATTACTGTTGAGATTCTCTTTCTGGCTGTCACTTTACAATTCCTTAGTATTCCTTATCTCTAAATCTTTCACTACTTCCAAAGATCAGATATTTCAGACTATTCTTCAGCTATCTGAAAACCTCTATTATTCAAAATATTGTTGCAATTAAAAAAAAAAAAAAGGTTTATATTTCTCTTTATGGCATCAAAAATTAATAGAGTATTGGACTAACATAGTATGAAGCTCTTCTGTGAACAGAAATAGATTTTTTTTTTTTTTAATGTTGATAAATCAGGCAGAGTTGATTCAATGTATTCCCTTTATTTCCTGAAAATTACGAAATTAGAGTAAGCACCAGTCTTCTGGGATTAGAAACAAAAGCAAGTTGAAAAAATGTCTACATGGTAGATGTTAGATTTTAGGAATGTTAATAAGATTTTATAGAAGGTACAGTATCCACATGACAAATATCTGAACTCTGTTCATATATTCTGTTGTAAGTACAGGATTTGATAAATTTTATGCCAAGGAAATCCATCAAACTCTCTTACTTAATGAGAAAAAAACAACAACAACAAAAAAAAACCTGTCAATTATGCAGAATCTGAAAAGTGCTAAGATACTTTAATGATGTTCAGAAACAGAAAAAAAAAAAAAGAAAAAGAAAAAGAAAAAAAGGATTTATTAATAGAACTATTAAACAAGGAATGGAGTATATGTATGTCATTATGCTATCACATCAATCCAAAAAAAAAAAAAAAAGAAGGCATCTTTAATGAATACGAGTAGTATGCGATATTTGTTATATCTGAAAAGTTTTACAAAAGAATAAACATTTAAACAAATGTATGGAATAGGTTCCACAAGAGGGTTGACTAAACAAACCTCAGGAGAGGTAGGATAGGATGAGCAGGCACTGCTAAATGTCTCTAACAATATTGAAAGTGGGGAGCATCAGATTAAACCTGCAAAAGTCATGCTGGATATGACAAAAGGGTAACTTTGAACAGGACACATTGAAATCTTAACAATTTCTGTAGTAGGCTGTTACTAAAACTTTACAAGGTCCAGAAAGCCATCAAGACACCATCTCTGACTGAGGTCCTTGACCTGGATTTTCCTTGAATCTGGCACTGTACGACTGGGATGTATGTCTACATGTCTGTTTTGTTCTTAACAGTCTTACACAAATCTACTTTTGTCCACCACCAGAAAGAGGATACCAGTTCAGATGGAACTTTAAATGTCCTGGAAGAACCATTTTTATGTCATGTTCATAGAGGTAATAGGCATATAAAACAACATTTGATTTATATTTTTTATTTTTTTTTTCCAGGTCTATTTAACTTTGTATCAGGAGACACAAATGTGAAATATGTTGTGCTAGGATTTGGAGTACTTATTGCAACTTTTTTTTTCTTCTTCTTCTTCTTCTTTTTTTTTTTTTTTTTTTTCCTCCACGTGCATTTAAAACATAAAGCCTTACTGACTGTGAAGAAAATTCCAGACTTATAAACATGGGTTTCTACTTTACACAAAATTGGTAAAAATGTCTCAAAGTGCAGGAGGAAAGAAAGCAGAGTTCAGTCTTTTTTATTTCATGTTGTGATTTCTCTCTTTCACAGAGGTATTGTGCATACATTATGACTTCACAGATGAAATTAAGATAGTTACACCTTTGGAATACATGGGACTATTTTTGCCATTGTATTTCATTGCAACGTTAATTTTCTCATTAATTTGATGAATATAAGTCATTCAGTCAATTAAGAGGAATTTTATTTTATGATGAAATCTGACCTACTAAAATGTTGAAGTAACATCTCCATATTTCTCACTTAACACTTAAAATCCATTAAGATAGTACTGGACTCCAACAAAGGTTGTTAAAGTATATAAAACTGGATGCATCAAAACTCTTTTGCACCTTTGTTATACATGTTCTATCTTCACACAACGTAGCTCATTTGGCACCAGATTTGCAGTACTGCTTCTCTAGCTCTACATTTTCCCATCATCCCAACAGAATTAGCTCATTTTTTCATATCTTACAGAACCAGCATTAGCTGTAAGCGTCCTTTTTAAAAGGGGCTGTGACACTAGAATGTGAAAGTAGATCTTCTAGGAACTTATGAATATAATTTATCATTCAGATAACAGGTTTCCAGGACCTTCTACAAAGTGCATTATTGCTTATAAATCCCAGCAGTTGGTCATACATCACTTTCTAATTACTGTACCTCTCATATTTCTTGTTGCATTCTCACTTTTATATTGTGTTTCTTTGTTGGAGCTGTATCAAATAATTTCTTAATTATTCTGAATTTGTGTATTTTGTGAAAAATAACAAGTTTTCTGATAGTTTAATTCTGGATAGAAGTATTAATTTTCCCCCTAGCTCTCAAATGCAAAAGTGTTTATGCTTCTGCATAATTCCAATTTGCCTACTTTAAGCTACAATGCAATACAGAATACACATCTAAAATTAAGGATTTAGGCAAAATGGGCAGAACAGTTTTTTGTTGTTAGGTTGTTGTTGTGGTTGTTGTTTTGTTTTTTTGCATATGACAGTAAGCTCAAATCACTTGAAAAAAGACTTTCAGGCAAGGACTTGATGGATAACAGACTACCCTAAAAAAGTATAGGGAATAATGTAATCAACATTTTGGAAAGATCTTTAAAAGAAGCCTTTTCATGTAAATGCTTCATATTAGTATCTAAAACCTAGAAGAAAGTCTTTCTTCTGGACTCGGGTATAAAATATAATTGAAATATGTGCTGAGAATTGATCACATCTAAAAGATTTAATTAAAGCTCTCAGGAATACAGAAAAGAACTACTGACACAAAAACTGTCATGATAAATTATCTGTTGAGGAATCTTCAAGAACTGGAAAATACACAGCTGAGTACAGAAAATGTTTTAAAATGCTTACTGGAGATAATTAGCTAAACTGAGTCGTGTACATTTGTACATTTGTACTGAGTACATTTGTAATGTTCAATATAACGTCATGTACTTGCTCTGATACATTTAGAAAAGTTGAAATTAGAAATGATTTGTAAAAAGACATGACTTTCTTTTATAAACAATAAACAATTAGTGTGTAACTTTAAAAGAATATTTGTAAAATCATGCTTTAAGATTATATTTGTTATTAGCATAAAAGCACCTGGCTGCCTAAGTAGCTAGCTAATAATTCTATTAATCATTCTACAAATGGTATTTGACTTTAGTGACAAAACAATTTCAGGAAAGATCAATGACTCATTTTAAGAACAATTATGGTTATACCCTGCCTTATTTGAATCTCACGTTTAACAAAATCATACATTAGTTCAGGTTAGTTTTCAGAATAATGCTTTGGTTATCTATACTTTATATAATAATCATCAAGTGAATTCAATCCCAAGGGGTAAAAATACTTGCTCCACTAGTGACCTAATCACTTCTAAATCATAGAACCATAGAATCACAGAATGGCTTGGATTGGAAGGGACCTCAAAGATCACCTAGCTCCACCCACCCTGCCATAGGCAGGGATGCCACCACTAGGTTGCCCAAGGCCTCAACTAACTGGTCTTGAACACCTCCAGGAATGGGGCACCCCCAGCCTTTCTGGGCAACCCGTTCCAGTGCCTCACCACCCTCTGAGTGAAGAATTTTTTCCTTATAGCTAATCTAAACCTTCCCTCTTTTGGTTTAAAATCATTCCACCTCATCCTGTCATTATCTGATTAAGCAGAGTCACTCTCCATCTTTTTTATAAGTCCCCTTTAAGTACTGAAAGATTGCAATGAGGTCACCCCAAAGCCTTCTCTTCTGTAGGCTGAACAGCCTCAGCTCTCTCAGCCTTTCTTTATAGGAGAGGTGCTCCAGCCACTTGCCCATCTTTGTGGTCTCCTCCGCTCTAACAGATCAATATCCTTAAATAATTAAGTAAAGTTGAAAGGATGCATCTTGTTCATGTAAACATTTTATTATTATTATTATTTTATTTTTATTTTTATTTTGGATCACTTGTATAATGAAACCTGTGGTGACTGGGATGGATATTTAGTCAAGATACCAAATATGTCCAAAAGAAGATAATGTATGAAAGCATTGTTTGGAATTGCCAAAACATAAAAATATACTCACACATTGAATTTATCAAAATGCATAAGAAGTAAAATGTAAACTGGACTTGGCTAATTTCATTACTAAAGCTTTCCTACTAAAACAGAAATTTACCTCTCTGCTGAAGTTAAACCACTAACACGAAGAGTTTATCAACTTTTGAAGCTTAAATAAACCAATGAAAACTTCATATAAGAGCAGCTAAATGCAAAGAAGCAGGTTATAGTTTCAAACAGATTTGGTATCTTGACTAAATAAGCTATGTAGAAACAGTATGCATAATTTCCTCTTATTTTTCAGAAGCTTATATAGCTGGGATACTGTGTGGGATGCCATGCATTCCTTTGCACAGAAAATTTGTGCTAGGAGAATGCAAGAATTTGTCTCTGCAAAGCTTTTATATAACTCCTAATGTTCTTTTCCTACATTCATTTTACATAACATAATATAATCACTCATGTTCATTGAAACAGTATCCTTGTGATTCCTTGCTGCCAACTTGGTAGGTCAAAAATATGAATATTTTAATCTGTAGAATAGAGGAAGAGTTGCTATGGTGCTACAAGTTTAGAATTAATCACTTCCCATGATGTGAATTATTTCCCAAGATCTACTGATTCACAGCTCTTTGAATTATCACCTCCACAATGATAAATCCATAAAAAATATCCAGTAAGAAATAAAATAAAATAAATTTAAATTAAATATCTTTTTAGGGTACTTAAGTTCCCTTATGCAGTGGCAGAAACTGCCAAATGCAATTCTTCACACTTTTCCTAAGGAGAAAGAATCATTTTTTAGAGCCAACTTTAACATAAACTTTCAATTCTGAATTCAGTACAACTATAAACATTTAGCAAATTTGCTGAAGTTCCAATTTATTATTTTTAAAGCATAATTTACTGCTACAGCAGGAGATAATACTGTGGAATGCACACCGATAAGATTTTGTATCTTCTGGGCTTTATCAGTTCCACATCTAAAGTACCAAGCTTTAAGATAATGAAACCTTCACTTTTTTTTCATTCCTTGAATATTAGGATCTACATAAATGCATGTTTATTTTTAGCAGAAATATTTATTTAAATAAATATTTCAAAAATTATCCTATATATTTATTGCTAAATGCTACTGGTAAACTAATCAATTACATAATTTTAATTAATATTATTTTTAATTTTCTTCTGTGCATATATGTCTGAAGAAATTCGAGCAAATCCTCATTGAAGTTTTTTATGTAGTAAACAAGAAAACAAGGAAAAGAAAGCAAATTCAGAGTAATTAATACACGAATACTGGCTGAGCATCAATGTTTGATGTTTATTAGGGAAGGAAAGGATTCACTATAAGGTTAAATAACATTAAGTTAGACCACTGCCTGCATAAGCATTAAAACAACCAATTTTTTGTATAATCTGAAACCTGTAACTTTATTTACAGATGTCAAATTTAATTTCAAGAAATGTGTGTGTGTGTGTGTGTGTGTGTGTGTGTATTATTTCTTTTAAACCATTCTCCCATGGAGGTACTGATAAGTTCTACATAAGTTCATGTGACCAGCTTTACATCATTATTCCTTCCAGGTTGTGGGAGTAAACCTTGCCAACAGGGTCTCATTTGTTATTTGTTTTCTTCCCATTCTTATTTGAAGCATTGGAAAACTGTTCACTTTGCCCTGGTCCTTCCTCATCTCAAACAGCCCCTCTTAACTTATGTTTACTGAAGATAACTAAGTTAACTTATGTTCGCTTATCTTTAGTTAAGTAACTTTCTGTTGTCCATACTTTCTTCTTGCTTTGGGAATACATCTTTGACAGCATTCTGAGGGCCTCCATGGTGCCCTCACTGTTTCAGAGATGCTTTGTCTGTTAATTCCCCTTTCCTCTTTGCTGTGGTTTTCCCTAGAGTGACTACTGACTACAAGTTTCATCACAGAGTCACAGAATGCTTAACGTTGGAAAGAACCTCTGGAGATCATCTGATCCAACCTCCCTACTCAAGCAGGAATTCTTACAGCAGGTTGTCTAGGACCAGACAGCTTTTGAAGATCTCCAGGGAGGGAGACCCCACAACCTTTATGGGCAACCTATGCCAGTAGTCTGTCACTCACACAATGAAGAAGTGCTTCACTGATGTTTAGGCAGAATCTCTAGTTCATTTTGTGCCCATCGCCTCTTGTTCTGGCACTGGGCACCACTAAAAAGAACATTGCTCTGTCCTCTTTGCACCCTGCCTTCAGTGTTTGTACACATTGATGAGATCCTCTCTGAGTCTCCTCTTATATAGGCTGAACAATCCCAGCTCTTCCAGCCTGTCCTCACAGGAGAGGTGCTCTAGTCCCTTCATCACCTTGGTAGACCTCTGTTGGACTCTCCATTATGTCATGTCCCTCTGGCGGCCCAGAACTGAACACAATACTCCAGGTGTTGTCTCACCGAAGTTGAGTAGAGGGGAAGCATCACCTCTCTTCACTTGCTGGCAATGCTTTGCCTAGTGCAGACAAAAATACCAGTAGACTTCTTAGCGTCAAGTGTCATGTTCAATGTGATGTCTACCAGGACTCCTAGGTCCTTTTCTGCAGAGCTGCTTTTCATCTCGGTGGTCCTTAGCATGTACTGGTGCCTGTAGTTGTTCCTCCCCATGTGCAGGACTTTGCATTTCTCCTTCATGTCTCACTTGTTGTGCAATAGCACGTGTAGTGGGTTTACGTGGCAAGGTTTTGGTAGCAGGGGGCCATAGGGGTGGCTTCTGTGAGAAGGATCTAGAAGCTGCCCCATGTTAGGTAAGGGCCCCACTGCTGACCAGAGCTGAGCCAATAAGCGATGTTGTTTTGCACCTCTGTGAGAGCATATTTAAGACTGGGAAAAAAAAAAAATGCTGCACCACACAGCAGCTGGGAGAGTGAGAGGAGCGAGGAACAGCCTTGCAGGCACCAAGGTCAGTGAAGAAGGAGGGGGAGAGGAGCTCCAGGCACCATAGCAGAAGTCCTCTGCAGCTTGTGGTGAGGACCATGGTGAAGCAGGCTGTCCCCCTGCAGCCCATGGAGTACCACGGTGGAGCAGGGTTCCACGCTGCTGCCCATGGAGGAGACCATGGTAGAGCAGGTGGACCTGCACCAACAGAGGCTGTGGCCTGTGGAAGACCCCTGCCAGAGCAGATTCCGGGCTGGACCTGTAGCCCGTGGAGAGGAGACCACGCAGGAGCAGGTGACCTGGCAGGAGCTGCTGCCTGTGGGGGATCCAGGTTGGAGCAGTTTGGTCCTGAGGGATGGACCCTGTGGTACGGACCCATATCTGGAGCAGTTCTTGAAGAGCTGCTGCCTGTGGGCAGCCCACGCCGGATCAGTTCTGCAAGGACTGCATCCTGTGGGAGGGACCCCACAGCACAGGGGACGAGAGTGACCGAGAAGGAGCAGCGGAGAAGAAGCTCTATAGGCTGACCATAACCCCCATTCCCCCATTCCCCTGCGCTGCTCGGGGGGAGGAGGTGGAAGAGGGTGGATGGGGGGGAAGGTGCTTTTGGTTTCTTTCCTTTGTTTCTCGCTTCTCTAGCTTGTTAGTAGTAGGTAATAAATTTTACTGTCTCCCTACGCTGAGTCTGTTTTGCCTGTCACAATAATTACTGTGCAATCTCCTTGTCCTTATCTCAACCCTTGAGCCCTTCTCATCATATTTTCTCCCCGTTCCTCTCTGAGGAGGGGGAGTGAGAGAGCAGTTGTGGTGGAGCTCGGCTGCCCACCCAAGTAAAACCACCACAGCATGAAATCTTTATGTTTGTGAAACTAAATGGGTTCCCTTTGTTAGGACAAAAACAATTTAAAATAAACTTGTTACTACAGCTAGTATTCTAGACAAAATTTCTTATACCTACTCCAACATTTTCCCTTCTGCAGTATGGCATTTTTTGGTCTTTTATTCAAGCTAGAGACACTCTACTATAACCAGTAGCAAATAAAGAATATCCACAACCTCTAGATTTAGCCTGAAGACAAAAAGAGAGAATAATCTTTTCTTCTTCCTATCCCAAGCAAAGGAAAAGAAAGTATGTGAGGTAAACTGAGTGGAAAAGCCAAGCTTATCCCCTGTTTCTGACATATTGTAACAGTAATATGCTATTGTCTGTATTGACTATAATCCCTCTATTCAAATTATCACATATTTTGTTTATATTAATTAATATATACATATATATATATATATATATTAACATTAGGGACGTTGTTCTCCCTAGTCAGTATTTGATCTTACTTCTAGCCTCAATGACCTATATAGTCAGTCATACCGAATGCAAAAAAAAGGATTCTTTGTGCTGACACTGCTTTTCTCACCATATTTGGAAATCCTCAGCTAGAACATATAAACTGTACATACTTTTACAGAGCTCGGCACAGAAAAACAAACAAGCAAACAAACAAATCTACGACACATGGTAGGTTAGCAGATAGTAAGGGAAGCTGAAAAGTACATTTGTTGGGGAATGTTAGGTTGTGCTGTGGAGAGAAAAGGAGATTTGCTGAAAATGACAGCAAAATTTGCTAGGAATTCCCAGTAGAAGTTACAGAAGAGTGGCTGATGCTATGTATGATCAATTCTTTGCATTTTTTATTTTTATTTTTAACAAGGAAATAACAAAATATTAGTTCATTGTAGTGAGGTCATACAACCATCTTCTGTGTTGATCTATAAAGTAATTTAAACCTGTATTCTCAGTGATGTGATTTTAATGAACCTAGGAAACAATTTGAGAAACAAACATATTTCTATCCAGTGATAAAACTCAAAATATCTTTAAATTATTATTTTTTGTTACTTGGGATTTTGTGGGTTTACTTTGCTTTAACTTATGTAATAGCTGCTGTCATTTCTAACATAACAACCATGAATAATAGAAGTTTAGAGTTGTTGAAATATCTACATTAAAAATAACAGCCAGAAGAAGCTGGAGAAATGTAATGGAATGGCATATGTATTCCAATGTTAATGTGTGTTCAACAGAGGATAAAATGAATGAGAATCATTCATTTGAGAATAATGAGAATAATGTATCTAATAGTCTTCACTGTATATATATTATTTGTGTATACTCAAGCATATAATACTCTTTGTTGGGCTCCTAGCATCTTTATCACAGATAATCTATGTTGTAAACAACAGATGCTGAGATTATAGCATGCAGGCTCCCATCACCAGGAGGTATATTTCAAACGTGTAGCAATGTTGATGCTAAGGGTTACATTCTCAAATGCGGTAGGAAGGCTTAAAAGAGATTGGATGTTTCCATGGAAAACCAGACAGTCACTATATTAAACAAAACATTTGGAAGTGATGCCTAAAGCTCTTAAATCCAGGATTAAGTCAAATGCTAAACATGGTCTGTTATGCAGATAGACTATTTCCAAACAGCCTTCTGCACATATATGCTTGTTAAATAGCTGATACTATCTGAGAGGTGGGGGAAATCTTCCCCTTAAAAACATACTGGCTTAATTGGCATAGACATCTTGTAAAACCATTGCAGTGCCTGAAGAAGACTGTGGTGTCAAGCACAAAATCATTTTTAGAGGAAAATATAGTAACGTTATTACAACTCCTTATTAGATGAGGTATTAATCCTACAACTTGTTTTGTTTATATGATGTATTGAACTTTCTAACAATATAAACACTGCAATGTTGTAAAATAGAACATTGCAAAAGACTTTGTTTTGGTTTTGTGTGTGCATATATCTTGGAGAGCCATCAAGAAAACCCTGTCAAATTCAGAGGGCTACAGCATCTCCCCTGTGAAGACAGGTTGAGAGAGTTGGAGCTTGTTCAGCCTGGAGAAGAGAAAGCTCTGAGGAGACTTTATAACAACCTTCCAGTACTTAAAGGAGGCCTACAGGAAAGATGGAGAGGGACTCTGTCAGGAGTGAGACAAGGGGTGATGATTTTAAACTAAAAGAGGGGAAATTTAGATTAGAGGTTAGGTGGAAATTCTTCGCTCAGAGGGTGGTGAGGCACTGGAACAGGCTGCCCAGGGAAGCTATGGATGCCTCATGCCTGGAGGTATTCAAGGCCAGGTTGGATGAGGCTTTGAGAAACCTGGTGTAGCGGAAGGTGTCTCTACCCATGGCAAGGGGGTTGGAACTAGGTGGTCTTTTAGATCCCCTCTAATACAAACCATTCTATGATTTTATGATTCTATGACATTTTTCAAGATTGCTGACAATCATTTAGGAAAATATAACCTAGTTCTTAAGATTTGGGGATGGTGCTTTTCTGAATCAACTTTTTAACAGCTCTTGGTCTTATCAATTTTCAGGTGTTGTAAATGTGACTATATATATTTAACTCTTTTAAAAGCAAATGTATAGATTCCAGACTACTAGAGTACTCAGTTCCTAAAAATAAGATTGTTTAAGCTTTTATTAAAAAGTATTCATGCAATTTTATTTAAATTGTTGATACTAGCTGCAAAATAGACTAATTGAAATATTTGAGAAATGTTTCATGAAATAAAATGGTTAAAATATTCATATGCATAGTCTCTATTGAATAGGACTGGCATTTAAGGTTTTAAAATTAGAAAAAAAATCTTTGAATAAAGGAAAACATTTGCAGATATTTCGGTCATATCTGCATTTGTAGTGACAGCATGAAATAATTAGGGAGGTTTATTTTTAAGTTTAGTCTTCATGGGACTTAAAATTTATATTTGACTATTTAAACTGTAGCTTTTAATCAGTATATTTACTTTTGGTTCATTTTTAACTCAGAGGTGTCTCTAATGCCTTTTAGCTGGTGAAGGTCCCATTTCCTGTTCTTGCCTACTCTGAGGGTCACAGTGCAAGCACAGTATCTTTCCTGTACTAGTATGTGCTTCCCCTGACAGTGTGCAATTGTGCTGTGCTTTGTACCAGTACATGTGCATTCAGTCTAAGGAAATAAGTCTGAGAAAGTGTTAGAAGGTTATAGAGTTAATGGTGGGGGTGATCTCCAATGTCACTGGTAGTAATGGATATAGATTAAATTTCAGATAAACTAGTTGAAACCACAAAGTAGGCTTTTTTAAAAAAAATATTATAATAACATTTTACTTTATAATTACTTTACAAGGACACTGCTGGAGTTAAATCTGAGAGATGGTATTCTAATATAGGGGCTCATATTTATTTTTTTGTTTATGTATAAAACAAAGTAACAGCATATATATATGTGATTACATATACCTCATTATTATTAATATTAAAATTCTAAAATGAGTTTGATAAATGTAAAGTGTTGTCATTCTGTGTATGCTCATTTTTATAAGTTGACTGAGTACTTACTGTGTGCACCATGTACTACAGTCAGCTATTTACAAAGATTTATATGCCCAATACTTCATCACCAATGAGCTTAAGATGCCCAAATATTGTTAATTATCTTAATTAAGTCTTTAACAATTAAATTTGTTTCTTAGACAATGCTATTATACTGCTACTCATACATTTGCATCTTATTAATATATGAAAGTGAATACAGAGCACATACAAGCAGTACAGAGAGCTGGCAATACTTTCCTGCATAGTGCTATTGCTGTCCTGAGATCAACATACTGGTGTCTTTCAAAATAAATAAATAGATAGATAGATAGATAGATAGATAGATAGATAGATAGATAACCTTAAAATAATAGGGGAAAAATACAGTTAATTTTTCCAGAAAAAAAAAAAAGACTCATGTCCATCCAGATTTATATGTTTTCTTCTAGTAAGATTGCTATAGTTTGTTCTCTAGTTTAAGAAATGAAACTGATACCTACACAGTGAGTTTCGTTCATTTAAATTGCTGCAATAGCAATATTGCTACCAAATAGAATTTAGGAAAAAGGAAAATGAAACAATTCTAAACTTTTTCTCCTACACCATTTGCACTATCCAGTACACTTCCTCAAATACATGTTGTCATTTTTAGTGGACAGGTAAAAGAGAAGAAAGAGTTCAAGAGCTAGATTGTAAGTCAATACTACAGAGCTTGCATTAGCACATTTTTCAGTCTCATCTGTTTTGGACTTTGAATGCTTGACTCTTGTTATCTTTGAAATTGCTTTGTCACAAGCTATTCATCTATTGTACTTACAGATATTAGGCAAGATTGAAAAGTTGGAAACCAAACTAAACTGAATCAAAAAAAAAAATCCTAAATGAATTGGAACAGTACCCAAATGCAAGTTATAAAACAATAAAAAATACAGATTTATTTATTTATTTATTTATTTATGAGGATTATATTTCAGAATATGTTTTTGCTTTTAGAACAAGTTCAACAAGAAAATGCTGGGTGTTCCCTTTCAAGAGCAATTAATCTCTTTTGAAATGCATAAATCAAAGAATCATAAAATGGTTTGAGTTAGAAGGGACCTTAAAGATCACCAAATTCCAACCCCCTTGCCATGGGCAGCAGCACCTCCCCCTAGACCAGGCTGCTCAAAGCCCCATCCAACCTGGCCTTGGGATGGGGCATTCACAACTTCTCTGGGTAACCTGTTCCAGTGCCTCACCACCCTCTGAGAGTGAAGAATTCCTTCCTAATGTCTAATCTACATCTACTCTATTTTAGTTTAAAGCCATTACCACTTGTGATGTTATGCTCATCTCACTACATTCCTGATAGAGTCCCTCCACTTCTCTCCTGTAGACCCTGTCTAGTACTGAAAGGACACTCCCCAGGTCTTCTCTAGGCTAAATAACCCCAACTTTCTCAGCCTGTCTTCACAGGAGAGGTGCTCTAGCCCTCTGATCATCCTCATGGTTCTCCTCTGGATCTGCTGTATCAGGTTTATTCCTTTCTTATGTTGGGTGCTCCAGCGCTGAACATAGTACTCCATGTGGGGTCTCAAAAGAGTGGAGCAGAGGGGGAGAATTACCTCCCTTGACCTGTTGGTCATGCTTCTTTTGATGCAGCCCAGGATACGGTTGGCAAAAATGCACTGCTGGCTTATATTCAGTTTTTCATCCACCAGTCAGCTTTGTCATTGTCTCATTCTTTCCATTCTAATTTCATCAGTGACCATATAACTGTATGCTTTATTACACACTGCACAGGATGTCATAGCTTCATGTCCTTATCTCTTGCAGGTTATATGGAAAGGATGCCAAGATTTCATCTCCTGTAATCACTTTAGACTTTAAGTCAGAAGAGGTCACAGGGGGTATTAAGAAAGCTGCAGCTTTCTAAAAATAATGAAAAATAAAGCTGTGCAATGAGTACGGTTTTGTTTCTGTGTTTAGTAGATTAGAAAAGACCTTCCTGGTAACAAAAAGAATTGCACTACAAGTCCTCTGTGAACATTAATAAAACTGTACCCATAAATGTTGAAAAGCTCTTCTCCAGTAGGGTAGCATGAATGAACAGTTCATAGAAAACACGAGAGACAAATCTTGATATTCAGAACGTTGGATGGATCAGACTCTTTTAAGTTTTCCAGTAAACATAAAAAGATTATTTTTATATTGGTTTGCTTAAAAAAAAAAAAAAAAAAAAAAAGAAAACAACCAAACAAAAAAACTATTATAGCAGTTGTTGTACCTGAAACGGATATTGATAGTATTAATTAAAACCTTTTTCAGTCATCTGCTTATAATTTGGCAAACTTTTGTGGCAGAGCATTACATTGTCCTGGATGACCTGTAAGTTCATATATTACGGGCAAGATATAGTCCTGTGGGAAGTCTTTTTTTTGTTTATCTGTTTTTAAATTTGAAGAAGAGGAGAAGAAGAGATTTAAATGCACATGTTGGAAAGCTGATAGGTATGGCATCCAAATGTATATCAGACATTTTAAAGACAGGATTAGTTGAAGGACTTATGATTTCAGGGTACAGTACACCCAGTACAGATTCTGTGGAGAAGTAGCCTTAGATATAATGTTTATAGGTAAAATAGCACAATCGAAGTAAAGAAAACAAGATTTGGTGTAAGTTCACAGGCTTCACAACACAATTCAAAAGACACAAAAGACATGGAACAAACCAGAATAGAGGCACTATGGCCACATTAATATAGTAGAGAGATATAATATAGTAGAGAGAGGAACAAGGTAAACAGAAATATCAGTGTTCTGCACATAGATGCCTAGTGGTGCACAGGGTAGATAACATGAAGCCACTCACATCCCGGTAGAGGTTTTCTTTCTTTCTGGAAGTCATTGCCATAAAAAATGGAAATATATGTAATGACTTTAATATCAGATTAGTGAAATAAGCTGCTGAAGCAAGTTGCTTACTATTCATCTAACAGAATTTCAACACAACACCCTCTGCAACTCTACATTTCTGTCTCTATACCAAATTTGTGTGTCTTCTCCAGATTATGTAGCATTTTTTGTTCAAGTAGAGTGAACTACAACTTCCAGACAGAAAGCAGCTTAGATCGGTGCAACATTCAACCAGAGAAGTCTTTAAAAAAATAATAATAAATAAAAATACTTCTGGACATGACAGAGAGATGCTTACATAGTGCTTTTGTGTCAGTTACACTTAATTTCTTGACTAACAGATAGGAACAGTCTAATCATTTTGTGGTTTGAACAATGTCTATATATATATATATATATTCCCATCCACATGTATCTGAAGCTTGTAGAACCTTGAGACAAACTGAATCAAAACAGAAGTTAAAAATAAGGGTCTTGAATAAAGAAAACAGTAAGACTTGTGCTGGAACAGGTCAAGGATCCTTAATTCTTTGTATGGCAGGAGGAGGGTGCATACAAAAAGGGGGTGAGGGATGCAGAAAAAAAAAATACTGGCTATGCTCTTTTGAATGGATTGTTTCATAAATTTGCCTTCAGCCAGACAGCAGATGTGCAGCCTGAGGAGAAGCTATTAGAATATATCATGAAGAAGGCACAAGTGAATGCAATGCTCATCTCACTGCAGTGCCAGCTATTGAGATTCTAGTTCTGCAAGGTAAGAATATTGCATATCCTAGGAAAAGCAGTACTGTTGCCAGATGTAGTAACCAACTTCAGAGTATCACACAGATGGCACTTTGGAACAGAAACGACAGACTTACATGCTGCCATACTTATGCTTCTGGGTCTGGGAGGACGAACGACCTGAGGCAGAACTGAGCAGGATGAGACTACACAGACAGCAAAAGAATTCATGCTCTTGAATTTGTTTAAACCACAAGGAATCAGTAATAAATTAGCTGTTTAGGAGACACTATACTTTATATGATACTCAGGAAATGCCCAGTTATACTGCTTTCTGCTCTCCTAGTGACTAAAAACGTATGGATCATACTAATAATGTAATAAAGTCAGAGAGTGAGGGTAAGGAAAAATAGTGTACTAGTCACTTCTGCATTTGTTTGCTCCTTCAACAATTAATTTGTGCAATGAAATTTTGACCTAGTAGAAAGGTCCTACACAAAACACAAAGCTCATAAATCTTGTAATGCCACATATAGTAAAGGAATATGCAAGAAAAGGATTGAACTTAAGGCTCTAACACGTTAGTGGTGAGACAGTATGATCATGTCTGCTATAGAAAAAAGCTAATAAATAATCACATTTATGTATGGGATAGTTTATTCTTTATTATGCCCTGTTTCTAGTATTTTCATCATAGCTATCCAGGAACAAGCAATTAAAAAATAAAACAATTTATTATTCTTAGAGAATATATGCCAGATATCAGTTCACTAGAATTCTTTAACTTCCTGTGATTTACTTATACACAGACCTGTTATATACTTGTAGAAATAACTGAAATGAATTATGTCTTATTAAGATTACTTAGGAGATGATTAATTAAAGAAAACCTTAATATGACCTCTTTTCAATAGGTTACCCACTTCATCTACAGCATTATTGATTTAGAATACAGATACTCTAGGTTTTACCTTAGAAAACCTTGCCATAGAAGACTTGGAATAGTTCATGTAACTATTAGAGGAATACAAAAATGTTCTGATAATTTGAAGAGAAATATTGTTGGAAAACTACTGAAAGTTTGATGGCCAAGAATCATTAACAATCTGGTGCTTATTTTTGAACAGGTGTACAATTTAATTATCAAAGCCAATGGGCAATATTAATGCCAGTTTCACAGAAGCAAAACACTGCTGGGGGTTCTGAGCCAATGAGTGAGTAAATATCTCATTTCAGTTAGACAGTCTAGGATAATCAGGAGTAGTCCACAGTGATAAGCATAAAATACTGCAGGCAAGAAATAAAAATGGTACGTTAATTCTCTACAGTAAAAATAAGCAGCACTTGTCATATTGATACATTCCTGCCAAAATATTTTGCCGTTCATTAACCTCTGAGATATTTCCAGTTTTTATGCAGAATTATAAGGGGCAAGATCTAAACAGATAAGATACACATAACTACTAGGTATTATTTGGATTATTTTCCCTTTTTATTTAATTGTCTTAAGTGACAAGCTTCTAAAAGTTTTGACTTAGCATAATTTCTCCAAGAAATCAAATATATGAGCCTAGAAAATGCTATTTGCTTAGAAAGAACCCTTCTTCTACATGCAGTATCTCTTACAAGTAAACCTCAAGAATTTTGTTAGTGCTATTATACAGAAAATATATATATATATATATATTAGTAGTATTACTATTTTAATTCCAGTAGAAATCACATCAATATTCTTGGAAATTATTAATCCCACAAAGAGATATACCCTCTGGTAACATTAAAAAACAAACAAACAAATAATAAAAATAATAATAAAAAAACAATTGCCAGTTTAAATGTTTTCATTCAAAAAGGACGATATTACTTTAATATATTCAAAAAGGAAGATATCACTTTAATATATTTTTCCATCTTTTTTTTTTTTTTTTAATCTCTAAATTTATTATCTGATTCGTAACATTAATTCCAAATCCTACATTTCTAATAGGTAATTTAAAAACAACTCCTGCTCCCCACTCTGGTCTAATGTCCCCCCCCCCCCCCCCCCCCCAAAAAAAAATACAAAAAAACCCACATTATTTGTCAAGGTTGTTGTTTTTTTTTTTTGCTTACCTAGCTTTCTTACGCATGTCCACAGAGTCAAACTAAATCTTCATCTAATGGATTTGAAATCAAAAGTTTTCCTCAAACTTCCATTGTTCAATTTTATAATTTATAATCTTAAACTGCTCTGCCAAATTTGTACTTGTTTTCCTATATTATTCCTATAAATTTTACTTGTTTTCCTATATAACTGAAACATGACTTGTAATTTCTAACTAATAAACTGCACTAGCTTGGTCCTTAACTAAGGAATGTCTCTCTTTCAAATACCATGGAGAAAATACAAATTCTGATAAGACTTTGTTACTCCCTTTCTATTAACAAAAAACAAACAAACAAACAAACAACAAAAAAAAAACAATCAAATATATAAGCATATATGCTACCAAAAAAAAAAAAAAAAAAGGCAGAAACCCAAATAGAGTTTAGGAAAGTGTCTAAAGTATATTCTGGTACATTTTCTTTCCATAGCATATGAGATGCAAAATTGAGGCTTAATAGCAGAGTATACTTTTATGCTGGCTAGGCAAGTCTGTTCAAAGAAAATCCCTTAGCAGTAAACTGAGACAAAAATATTGTAACAAAAGGTCTATCAAAGTTAGATTCCTGCTCTAACCTGTCCACTTGGTTTACATCAAAGAAGGTTAGGGATGGTAGTGTTATCGATTAATGTTTGTTTTGTAATTTTCTACGCCCTATGGTCATACATTTTATTGTCATCAATTCCTCATATGTTCAGCAGATATTTTATTCACCACTGAATGTTATTTATATAAGGATACATGAGATATATTAGTTTTAGAAAACACCTGGTGATTTTTTTTAAGGTTTCACAGAATACATTTTGACAGCTATTTCACAACCTAACATGGGCAGCATCACCTAGGTTTTTGTATCATTATAAAATATCAACGCCCCTTTGCTCTCATATTTCAGAAAACTGACTGTTCTCTTAAATCAGTTGCTGAGTCAGAAAGAAATACACACTTCAAGCAACACTGTGACTGCCTAATGATCTTGACTGCCTAAAGAGAATGACTTTGTAACATTATTTTAAGGAAAATAATTTAATATTCTAATTTTAATATTCTGTTTTGTATAAATACAGTATAAATACTGTATTTATACATAGCTATGCTTTACAAGAAAAACAGACAGTTTAGATAAATCAATCTATTTTGAATATTGTTCATTTGTTGTTTATATGGAAAAAGACTTAGTGGCTGTAGCCACTAAGTATTAAGATGATGACTCCAAACAAAATTTGACCTATCAAAACAAAACAAAACAACAACAAAAAAACCATAAACAACCTCTTATTTCTATTTCTTTCTTCCTCAGATATTTTGTATCTTCCAAAAGGGCTTATTAATATTCCAGGAGACATAGCCAAGGTGTTATGGGAACCTCATATTTGTTGACTATTATAGCCTCCATAAGTACATTTGAAAACCACTACATATACAAAGGACACAGTAAAATCCAACCTAACCTCTTTAAATATCTTATTCTGTAACTAAGTTCATAAGTTACTTAATTGCAATATGTCTGTCTTTGGTATTGTGGTTGCAATTATTTTTCAGCCTTTTAGGTGCCCCATACCATTTTTTCATGTGTTATAATGAGTTTCATTCAAAATATTTTTGAATGAATATGAAGAGCTTTTTCACAGATTTTTCTAATATTTCTACATAACCTCAAATGAAACCTGACTTTTTTCAGTGTCTTTTCTTAAAACAGTTTACCTTGGGATTTAATCCTTTTGCCAAGAACCTATCGCTGTTAACTCAAGTCATTTTAGGATTCACATAAGATTAAAAAATTGGCAAAGCAATTAGAAACTTTTTTGGATGCATAAGATGTCAATAGGGTAAGGCAATGGTAGAGGTAAGTCAAGCAGCCTGTAGTATATTGTTATGTTTTTAAAGATAAAAAAATACAACAAATCCAGAATTCTATTTCCATGATGTGAGGCAAGTGTATTTCAGCAACATCAGAAATGGAAAGACTTAGGATTTTGTTGTTGTTCTTGGTGCTAGAAAAAAACTAACAATACTGACACAAAACAACACCAGCACCCCAGCTATTACAAAAACATTAAGCTCTGAAGAAGGCAATCTCAACAATAATAATTTAATCAGACTGCCTGGCAGTTTAATGTATAAACACATCTATTATAGTAGAATAAAGAAGAAACAACAACCCAAAGCCCAGCTTTCTCATTCTGCAGGCTGAGTCGTGTCACTCCTGACAGTAATTATATGGTGCTTTGCAACATGCAGCACATAATTTTATGTAGCTGATATTTGCAAATTACAAAAAATCCAACACAGCAACCATAGTTTTGAGTCATACATTTTAATCATTGTTTACTTCAAGCATTTGCAGTTTATAATAATTTTAAAGAACTGCATGAGCACTACATTTCCAACCATTAAAGTTTTAATTAAAAAAAAAAGTAAAGTAACTTTATGTATGCATACATATATATATATGTACATATTTTGCAGTGCTTAGAGTTTGACTGTGACTTCCAGTATTTAAAAGCATATCACTCTAGAGGTTATATAGTAGAAAATCATGAGGATTAACATCAATGCTGACTGAAAACTCAAGAATAACTGATTTTTCAAGCCACACAAGACTACCTACTGCCCATTATATGAGAGTCTTTAGTAAGCCAACACAATATCACAGTTCAAGAGAGCTAAAAATGTGACTTTTCACACCTGAAAATAGACCTTTTGGAAATATTCCCATGGATTTTCTCAATGTGTCCAAACTGTTGCCTACATATTACAAATGAGAATTTCTCACTGCTACTAAAGAAATCATTGATACATTCTGGTGAGAATTCCAGATATCTCTAATGTAAAACAAAACATACAAATAAACAAAATCCCTAAAACAGAGATGAAGATTATCTTCCCTGTTAATGCTGTGAGTGTTTAAGAAAAATCTTAGGTTTTGAAACAGAATGAAAAGTATGACAAGGTTAATGTATGTTATACATAGTTCCTACTCGAAATACATTTTAATCTCAAATCAAATCAAATTTCAGAATGTATGACTATTGTTGCATAAACATGTATTGAAGGATGTTATTATAAAATGATAACAAGGTCTGTCACTAAGAACCTCCAGTCTCTGTTCTGAGAACTAAGATGGGCAGGAGTGCTGATTTGCTTGAAGGTAGGAAGGGTCTGCAGAGGGATCTAGATAGGCTAGATTGAAGGGCCATGTCCATTTGTATGGCATTCAATAAGGCAAAATGCCAGGTGCTACACTTGAGTCATAACAAACCCATGCAGCGATATAGGTCTGGGGAGGAATGGCTGAAAATTTGCCTTGCAGAAAAGGACCTGGGGATGCTGGTCAACAGCCATTTTAACATGAGCCATCAGGTGGCACAACCATGTGATCAAGAAGGCCAATGCCATCCTGGTCTGCATCAGAAATAATGTGGCCAGCAGGACTAAGGAAATGATTGTCTCTCTGTACTTGGCACTGGTGAGATTGCACTTCGAATACTGTCTTTAGTTTTGGGCCCCTCACTACAAGAAAGACAGTGAGTTGCTGGTACATGTTCAAAGAAGAACAATGAAGCTGGTGAAGGGAGTAGAAAACAAGACATATGAGGAGTGGCGGAGGGAACTGAGGTTGTTTAGTTTGGAGAAGAGGAAGCTGAGGGGAGACCTCATCACTCCCTATAACTAGGAAAGGAGGTTTCAGAGAGAAGGGTGTTGGTCTCTTTTCTCAGGTGATAGGACACAAGGTAACAGCCTCATATTGTGCCAGGAGAGGTTTAGATTAGATGTCAGGAAGAATTTCTTCACAGAAAAAAAGGGTGGTTAGGCTTTGGAAAAGGTTGCCCAGGGGAGTGCTGTAGACCACATACCTGAAGAGATGTGTGGATGTTGCACTTACAGACAAGGCTGAGTGGGGGACTTGGTAGTTAGGTAGATGGCTGGATTTGATGATTTTAAGGGTCCTTTTCAGCCCAAATGATTCTATTATTCTATGAACTGCACATTTTAAAAATTAATGGCATTTGCAACACAGGTCAGACAGAATATTGAGGCCATTTTGATAGTAGTAATTATCAATGTCTTAAAACTATTCAAGTATGCTTTCCTTCATCACCTAATTTTGTACTGATGACAAGACAGAAAACATTCAATTCACTTGTCAAATCAGAAACTCTGAAACCAAAAACTCAGAAGATGAATTGGCTCTTGCCTATAAATTAATCAAAAGAAAGAGAAGAAAAAATGACAGACATCTGACCATTCAGATTACTTGAAAGCACTTGGACTGTGCAGTTTGTGTTTATTTACATCTCAAATAAATCTCTTCAGTCTCTTCAGCCATTTCTCAATGGCTAAAATAAAGGACAATTGAAGATGACCTGCTGTAAGAAAAGAGCAAATCTGAAACGGACAACACAACTTAATCATTCACTGAATAAATTTTAGAGGCTAACACAGTATGTATTTCCTGTTTGTTCTCAGTCACCACATTCCCATATCTCTAAAAGCCATGCTGGTAATTAATTGATAAACTACATCTAACCTTGGATTACAGTTCAGTGGGAAAGTCAATTTCTTGCTTTTCTTCTTTTCTGCACTTCCAAGCTTCATTTTTATACAAATTTTAACATGAACAATTTCTCAGCACTTTTAGCTATGAGATATAATAAATTGCACCATTGTGAAGAAACTGGTTATTATAACTGCTATTATAAATTAAGATTGAAAGTCCCTTGCTCAGTCCTTGCTTTAATTCACATAGAGAAACCAGTTTTCACAGTTTTGGTGGCTATTATAATTAGAAAGTAGTAAGAGCAAGGGAAATAAAATAGGACACAAAAGAAAAAGGTTTCCTTTCAACTAGAGAGACAGACAAATTGTGAGAAAGACAGTGATTTCAGTACAGTATTAGAAAAAAAATAAATTGGAACCTAATCATAATAGTAGTAACCCACAATACCAGCTGAAGAGTGGTGTAGCCAATATTTCTTTGTATTGTGCTCATCTTCTGATGCTAGTGCTTCCTTACTAGATTTTCATCTTAGGAAACTATTTGTTAGTAACAGTATGCAGTGACACAACTAACGCTAGGGAATTAAATCTAGTATTGATATGCAATATAGCACTGAATCTGTTTAATATGTCCAGATGTCAGTTTGATATCTGCTTTTCCATTCCCCCTTCTGGAAGCATAGTTAGATGGTACTAGAAAAAGACTAGGTTTTCCTTTCATAGTCTTTCAGGTTTCTCTACTTTGCAAGTGAAAACAATCAATCTGAATTATTTAGATGACTGCCTATGTTATAAATTAGAAATGTCAAAGGAAAGTATGGTTACCGAGCTATGAATATGATAGCAGTGTGAAATATCTAGCTGTATGTGAAAATTGGATATTAGGTCTTTCTCTACAGAAGATAAGGACTATTCTGAATATCAATATTGCTTTCTGGAAACAATGTACAGAACAGTTCCAATTTATTATTCACACATGCCTCAAAGCACCATCTAATTTTGACTTTCCTTTTTGGTGTGAATACCTCTTTGACTACAAAAATCATACATATAGGCCTACACACAAGCTGAACTAGTTCCTAAACTACTACTAAAAAAAAGAAAAAAAAAAAAAGACATGAAAATCCAAATTTTACCTTTATTTTATCCCAGATTCTCTTTCTCAGCAAAAATTTCCATCAGCCCCAGTTTCATGCTGTTACTGTATATTCTGTGTATAGGACCCTTGCATGATGTACATGCAGGGTGTACGTGCATGATGTACATGCATGTTCATAGTACAGAAAGTCTTCCAAACCTTATGTCAAACAAATGCCATTTCAATGAGAGCTCTGTTCAATACTATGTCCATGCATTACATTCCTAGAAAAAAGGTTTGTGTTGCACAAAAATCTTTAATATGTTTTGCTCCAAGGGGACTAGTGGGTTTTGCAATAGTTGCAAAGCCTAAGACTAAGGAAATAACATTTTTAGAAATTACTGCTTTTGAATTCTCACTTCAAGAAAGTTAACACTGTTTGAAATCTGCCCCTGCTGAACTCATTGACTTCAAAAAAACAGGATTTTAACCTCTATTTTAATAACCGATATTTCCACATTAGTTTGTCTCTTTTCTTAGCCTGGTTTCTGGATCAAAAAAAAAAAAAAAAAAACCTTCTCCTAACATGTGCATATATTCCAGAATTCCAGAATGCCTACATTCCTTCCATGCGTAGATGGAGGTTCCTTTTTGTATTGTACATTTGCATTTAAATTGCTGCTAAGGAATATGGGAAGCACACATTGCTATTTAAATTTGTTCTCTTATTAAAAACTCATACTATCAATATTCAATTAGTGTATTTCCTTCACTATTAGCTTAGTAGTTCAGTGAGTTAATTAGTCATTTTAATAAAATATGACTTTTCCTTAAAAGATAATTATTAAGCAGAAAATTGTCTTATCAGCAAAATATTAGCTTTTCATCCTGAAAATAATTTTAAAATTGATTTGTCCTCATAAAAGATCATTAGATGCCTTTTATTTTCTCATATTTTTCCTTTATTTATGCTAAAAATGGACAACCATTATTTTTCCAATATACGCTTTGTAGTATATTCAGAATCCTTAACAGAAAAAAACATTTTTACTCATAAATAAAGCATGCTCATTGAATGCTAATGTGAGCATGTGGCTTCAGCTTTATAAAGCCAAAGTAACTCATTCAAATTATCAATTCCGTTCAAGAATTAAGTGAACATTTTTCATCTTTCTAGTTTCCAGAAACAAAGCTTACAATGTGTACTAGATCAATCTTTAGCTACCCTGATGAAAATTGTCTAATTAGGAAGGATCAGCACTTTAATAATGTAAATTTAAATTTTAATGAAAATATTGCGGAGTGTTTTCCTTTCTTATCACTTATGCTTACACAGTTCTTTATGCTTAAGTTTTCTTCTATTTTATGTGTTTAAAAAGTAAGAAAGGCAAAAAAGCCCTGCAACAATACATTAAGAATGAACAGAATGGACACTGGAGCCATATTCATTTGCTCATCTCTTGTTTTATCATTAACCTTGCAGTTAGATTAAGAACTGCATATTAACTAATAATAATTATTATCTATATTATGCTTATATGAAGCTAGAAAACATTACCAAATAATAAAATATACATTCTGTTGTACACAACAGTACACAACTCTTTCCTCTCTATATTTCTTATATTCTGTTGTATTCAGAGTCTGGAGGAAGAAAAGGAATAAGCTAAAACACAAAACAGAGATAATAATTCTATCACATGCCTGTCCTTGCTTTGTTTTTGGGAAAGAAGTTTTAGAGTTTAAATACCATCAGTTTAATAATATTCTTCTCTTTTGCCTTTTCTGATTGTTTTTATTTTTTTTCTCATTAGTTTGTGTATTCTACAGTTTCAGCAAGAAATTCTACATTTTCAACATCCATATCCACTTGCTCACAAACAAAAATGGTACAAACAAAAAACAGGAACATTTTGCTATAGGAAGCAAACTAAGATATAAAATGCAAGATGTTTCCTGTTTGTTTGGATATGGAAAGTGTTTATATTTACCAAACAGGTTTGCCATAAAAATGTGTTTATAGAGTCTTCCATCCCTAAGTTCATTACTAAATAGTTAATAGTAATGGGAGAAAATTCAGACTACAAAATACAGAACTTACACAATATTCTTCTACCTTACATATTTTGCAGTAATGCCAAGGGATACAAAAAGATTTCAATACCATTAAAACAGATACAATCAAAGAATTTTAAATGGGTCATTCTTCTCTAATATGCAAGTGTGAAAGTTGACTTTTGGTCATGTCCCAGGATTATTACACTGTAACCAGATTCTCTCAGCATATATTTTTATTTTTTTTTTAATAATAATATAAATGAGATGTACATGTTAAACTGCCATTATCCATGCCATTTTATTTCTTTACTTTATTGATAGAAAAAATGGACCTACCTAATGTATCAATAATTTAAATGTAATCTTGCATGCCTAGGCAACAGGTTGCATCCATACAACCTATATTTCTAAATTTTACTGATAGTAAAATTAATTCCAAGCTTACAGAAATTTTCAGTTTATTGCCATGTAACTTCTGTATCACACATTTCTTATGGAAATTATTCTAAAAGGTTAAAGAATTACTTGAAAGCTAATCCTTCCCGATACATAAAAATATTATTTACAAAGGATATTAAGCTGTGTCTAAACACAAGAAAGTTGCTAATTTGCTTACAGCCAATATTATGAAATCTTAGGCACCATTCACAAAGTGAAAGGAAGAAATTTTTACAAATGATCCTTCATGACCACTTGGGAAGAACAGATGGTAGGTGCATACAGATGCTGCTGAAGGCAGATGACTACTGCTCAGTTTAAGGTCTTGAAGTAAACAATAATCTAATTACTGGTAATGGATTGTCATTATAATGAGAGTAAACAGTAAAAGAAACCTGAAGCATCTTCATTTTCAGGAGCAGATGCATGTTCTAATCAAACTAAACAATACTAATTATTATATGTAAATTTTTATAGCATTAAGATAAAACGAAGTATAAACTGAATTGGTAGGATAGAAGCTACAAAAAAAAATTTCCTCCCCTTGATATGCAGACAGCCAAAGATGCCATATGGTATGAAAGTCACATGACAATACATACCACAGAAAAGACCTCCCAAATATATGATGATACTATAGTGATATCGTCACAGAACAACAGAATCACAGAAAAGAGAACTGAGATATGAATACATGCCAAGAAAGAAAGAGTGGAAAATTAAATTAATAACATATGGATTAACATATCAGATCACATTTTTTTTGTGAAAAATAAACCAGAAAGGCTAGCAGATATTTTACACACAATATTTAGTTAAAATACAATTGTATTTTTTTTTTCCTCTCCATTTATTTTACCTTACTTTTGTCAGCTAAAACTATAGATAAAATATTCGTTCAATAATAATATATAAATTGTTTTCTAGCTCATTAACCTCATATAGGTTCAGTGCCCATTGTTTCTCTTGATGATTAATAGGAGGAAGAAAATTTTACCATTTTATAATGAAGATTAATAAATAAAGACCATTTAATCCATCAGTATATGAAGTCACCTTTTTTTTTTTTTTTTTTCTAACTGAGTTTAAGTGGTACGCTCAGGATTTATGACATTACTAGCCATAGCAGGATTGAAAAAATATGAATCACATAGCTGCACACATAACATGCTAGTTAGGGAATGTATATATTATACATATACATAATATATATATATGAATCTATAAAACTTACAGTCAATAGATATGTCAGAAAAGGACATATTGACTTCTGTGCTTGTCTAATTTAGAAAGACTACTTTGTGTTACAGTGAAATTAAAGGAACATTTTTAATTAATTTATTTATTTACTTAAGGTGGCTTCCAACTTTTCTCTTCAGGATACATAACCCAAGATGTTAAGTGTTTACTTCTGTCCTTGACTTTTATGACCTGTAATTACAAATCCTGTCATCATTCTTTTACTGTAACTTAACATACCTCTGAAAGGTATGACATTTCACTATGCTATGCTCTTTAACAGGATTTATATAATTGATAGATCTGAATCTGTTTCTTACTGAAGTGCATAAAGTTCCTACTGAGATTTTAAATAAAAATGTCTCCAAAATGGATGGATGGTGTTTTGAAAGTTATAAGTCTACAAAATACTCAGAATATAACTGTGGGATGGTCATTTTACCTGAATTCCCAAATGAATATTGTGAATTAAAGGACTAATGCAATCTTTGGACATATAAAATTAAAATGAAATGAAAGAAATAGAATTTTAACTTTTGAACATATTAGGAAGGAATTGGAACAAAAATCTTTTCAGTTTATCAAATGAGAGACTGATGCAGCCATAAACTATAAAAACCTGTGTGTGAACAGTATGTGAAATACTGTAGAAATAATTTAAGTGCAATAAGATACAATACTGATTAAAAGCTGACAAATAGATTTTTTTTTTCAAGTCAGTAAGGTAATTTATCTTTGGAATAATTTGAAATGTTTTTTGAAAATTCATCAGTTTTGAATTTATTTTCAGTCAATATTTTTTGTTTCTAAAAGGCAAGTTAATTTAAAAAAGCTGTATATATGGTGTTTTGCATCTTCAAGGGGCCACTTCCAATTCTACAACATAGTGAATAAGAATGTGAATCTCATCCTACTTATAAGTTCTTAAACCTAAGTAGTCCATTATTTTTAGTTTTATACAAGCTTGAGAATTTGAGCCTTAATTGTTGTGCAACAAAAGCAAACTTCAAAAGTGGAAATGTCTATTTTCGATATACTACTGTAACTTTTTTAATCCTCTGAAATTTAAATGTTTAATGTATAAGGCTAGAATTGCTCCACATACTATTTCAGAACTCCATGTGAAAAATATATTTCCATATTTCAGAACATACATAAATGCTAGAACAAAGACAAGAGAAAAGGCTGAGAAGAAATAAATTTGTATTATCAGTGTACTAGTGCCTACTGTTGAACCTATATACTAAACAGACTTTCTGATTTGGTTCCAGGTTGCATATCATACTTAGAAGTGTTTTGGAATCAATTAATTGAATTAAAAAAGACGCTAGAATTTAGAGGAAGTGATGAATTAGGGTCTTCAGAAAAAAAGAAAATATCAATAATCAAGGCTATTTTAGGTAACAACAGAAAAATATAGAAGTTCTAACAAAGAGAAATGCATTAAAAATTTCTAGATTTATAAAACAGTGTATTGGAATAGGCAAGACTCTCAAAGTACTTATAGATATTTATCTTCATAAAATAGACACAAAGGGTAAAAATAATTTATCAGTGAACTATCAAACTGATGTATTTGAGCAATTAAACTAAAATCCATTTCTTAGAAACACTGTTTCCTAGCAAAAACAAAAGCAGAAAACATGGATATTCAAGCTGCATTGTTCAGAACAAATACTGAACATCTTAAACACAGAAGTAGAAACAGTAGGAATTTGCAGCAGTTTAGATATATTATGTTCAAATTGTCATGCCATAAAAGGTAAAGCAACATTGGCTCTATATGCAATGAGCAGATCTACATAAAACTAATGATCTACAAAAATTGAGGTTGGAAAGCTAGGACAGCATGAACTAGAGCTGAGTCTTGGCAATTAGGAACACAGTATTTAATACCTTACAAGGGATTAAAAAAAAAAAAAAAAAAGGCAATACAAATACATGTAATAATTCTAAAGCAAAAACAGCTATCAGAGAGGGGAAATAAACAAAACAAAACCAAACAAAAAACACCACCACCACCAGCACCAGCAAAAAAAAAAAAAAAAAAAAAAAAATAATGTTTTAAATGCAATAGTATATTAAATGCACAATGCAAAGAAATAACAATTTTTTCCAAGGTATAAACATTTTTTTCATCCCAAGGACTTTAATTGGAATGCAAAAGCACCCTAAAATATACTCAAGACACTATTATAACTCAGTATTAGCCTTTTACATCAAATGGGTTATCACTATAAAAAATAACTAAGAATACCAAATGCATACAGAATCACAGAAACATCTAGATTGGAAGAGACCTCCAAGATCACCTAGTCCAACCTCTGACCTACCACTAACAAGTCCTCCACTAAAGCATATCACTAAGCTCAACATCTAAACGTCTTTTAAAGACCTCCAGGGACTGAGTGGTGACTCAGCCACTTCCCTGGGCAGCCCATTCCAATGCCTAACAACCCTTTTGGTAAAGAAGTTCTTTCCAACCTAAACCTCCCCTGGCGCAACTTTAGCCCATTCCCCCTCGTCCTGTCACCAGGCACGTAGGAGAACAGACCAACCCCCACCTCGCTACAGCCTCCTTTAAGGTACCTGTAGAGAGCAATAAGGTCGCCCCTGAGCCTCCTCTTCTCCAGGCTGACAAATTACTATTAATCGGGCAAGGCTAATAAACAAGGAACTGCGATAATCCATGAAGTCTTCAGAACAAATTAGAATAAATCCTTGCAAATGGAAATTTTAATTCTGAAGAATTCCATTACAAACAGGATTTTTCCTTGTCATTTATAGTTCACAAAAGCAGACCGTAAAACATTGATGGATTCAGACCTCTTACCTTAAGCAGATGATTCTTTCGTGGCAATTCACTACACTTAAGGGTTTAGAAAATATATGTTGCTTTTAAAGAGGCCTAGAAAACCTGCTGTTGCATACATCACATACAGATGAATTACTTTGGAGGTTAGAGCTCAAGTTGTAGAAGATCTAGATTCAAGTCCCACTCTCTAAGTGGATTTGAACTCATATGGAACTCTAAACTGTGAAGTAAAAGTCTAAGTAAAAGAAACACCAATAGATTTTATCACAATAGTTTGATTCTTTAGTGCATAAATTAAAATCCAAGACAAGAGTTAGCAGGAACTATACCTATACAGTCATATATGTCATATAACACTGATATTAATATTTCAGCAATTACATGGGAAAAAATTGTGTACATGTAGGCATGGTGCAAACAAAATCTTTGACTGGATCAGAATACATACATGCTTGACAGCAGAGTCAGGTTATGCCTCTGTGTTTGTTTATTCTTTTGATAGATGTTTTGATGAAAACACTGTCATTCAATGCAACATCACAAATGCCACTTTTGATCATCATTGAGATACTTAATAACTACTCTTACTATTTATTGGTAAGATCCTTGAAGTCTGAGGCAGGTCATATCCAGATTGACATGCTTAGTAGCATGAGAGAGGACTCTTCACACCAGAAAAGAACAAATCAAATGAAATAAAACCAAACCAATATCCATCCTCCCTCCCCACCCCTGCCCCCTCCCCCCCCCGAAAAGGGGGGGGGGGCGGAAAAAAAAAAAAAAAACCAACCAACCAAAACAAACAAACAAACAAACACAACCTTTTATAGCAGCTAGATTCAACTCTGCTATCCTCCAAAAAATAAGTATGTCCATGAAATGTTTCCTGCAATTTACAATTAAAAAATAATATACATATTTTTGATGAAAATAATCTTACACTTTATTGATCCACATTATTACCTTTGTTTGCTTTATTGCTTAATATTTTTATTACTTGCTTTTTATTTTTATTTCTATTTTTATTTATTTTTACTTTTATTTTATTATATACTACTATTTACATGAACCTTCAAACTTCCTTAAATTTCACAAAATTTATTTCAAATGGTACTTAAAAAAATAAAAATAAAAAATTAGCCTTAGAATTACTTCTGGGAAGAACATGGTTGAATCAAGACATCTTTCCGGTATTTCTTTCCATGGGCTTATTCTTTTTGCAAACTGTTCATTACCATAAGGGCATTTGACAAAATAAATAAATAAATAAATAAATAAATAAACATAAAAACAGCAGAACCTTATAGAAAAATTACAGTATCAATTGTAAAGGTCATTTCATAAATAATATAATGATATATCAAAGCCCCACCTAAAAAAGGAACTCCAAGATACAGTCTTATGTAATTATTTATTTATTTTTTTCGTTCCAAGAGAGAACACTTCTATTAATCTTCATAACTCATTAGATGTTGCATTTCCAAAGCTACCAAATGCTCTTTCATCAATTGCAAAGAAGATTCATTTGTCGGATCAGACACATGAAATAACTGCAAATTACATAACAGTGTATATAAGGTTAAAAATTACTGAAGACATCTTGATTATTGTGTTGCTGCACAGTGCAAGGAAGCATATCAAAGTGTGCAAATCCATGAGGTTCTGAAACATTTTTTCTCTATGTAGTTCTGCTAAAAAATATATGTAAACAATCCAATATATAAAAGATAATGAAAAAATGAAAGGAATTAAAAAGAGTACACAATTAACCATTTTAGTGAACATGAAATGTTTTTATTATTACCCTGAGTAGCACTAATGTAAGTGCTGCCTCGCTGCAACGATTTCAAATAATTGTATTATATTTTAGAAAAAGTAATTAAGATTTAATGCACAACTTGATTATTCATTCACGAGGCTTGATTAAATCTGATTTTTATTTTAATTCTTTTGTGACACAAAGAACTTAGCCAGTAGACCATGGAGTCATTTTATTGTGCACTCTTCCCAACAAATTCTAGTAATAAAGCTGGAAAAACAAGTTTATTAAAAACAAACAAAAAACAAACAAAAACCTACCCTAACCACAACATTATGATAAAGAGAGAAGCTTCCTCCTTGCTGAGATTTCAGCTATTTGGGCTTCCAAGCCTTTCTTAGGCATACATATTTGTGTGCTGGCAATGAGCTTTGTAACAAATACTAAACAGAAGTCCCACACAGACCTCATCTAAATGTTTGCACATCTGCCAAATACAGCCTCATACTATAAATATCAGACATATTCAGTTAAAACCTACTCCATTTTGTACTAGTTTTAAAGCCAAAGAACGTTAAAAGGTAAACTATTAAATATTAATCAACATCCACAGACTCATAACAATCTACTGAATGACAGAGAAACTTATAGCAGGCACGTTTCATTTTCAGACTTTTTTGCTTCTAATTACTCCACTTTGATTCTTTGTTACCTGACTTTTTTATGAGTTCTTACCTTGTGTATCCAGTGTAATAACAACAATACATAGTGGTATGTTCCTGTTTTTCACTAGAAGGTTAATTCCAAGTGGACATCAGCTCTAGATCACTAACCAACATGTTCTAAAACTGACAATAAATTTTAAAAAATTCCTCTGTCAGGAAAAATTCCTAAGAGTAAGATTCAGAATGTACAAGGAAGTTTGAGACGGGAAACTGTAACTTTCAAATATTCCAATATACATAATACTACTCTAGTATATGTCATTATGCTTATTGAAACGTAAAGCTGTATATTTGTAACAGCTACTTTCTTCTTGGTTTCAAATGCTACATCAATGTTACACAAGGAGACAGTATTTTGCAAAATGGGAATACTCACAGATGAATGAAATACTCAGAAGTAACTAGAAATATAATTAAAAATGTTTTTCTTTTCACTGAAGAATTTCATGTTTACATAGCAAAATTTGGCATTACTTCACTATCAACTATTGAAAGAGTTACTTTGGCAACTTCTATCTAAAATAGTTCAGATTTTCTATAAAATGATTTAAAAGTTATTATATAAAAGCATACATACAGGCTAACATACGAACACGTTCCTTCTTATCCTGCCCCACTGCAAATAGTCTGGAAACTTCAGAAATTTGTCATACAGGTTAAGAAACCCATCAATACGAAACTTTAACTAATCATGATTTTATCTTCTAATACTTTCAGTTTCATTTTACAAGTCCAAATTTCTGTCCTGAAAAATACTATTTCTGAAATTTGGCTCAACATCACAACTTTTAACTTCATAAGAAATAAAAAAGTAATGTGAAATGTTAAATAAAAAGAATATGAAACATGGGAAGTTGAACCATTTTTGTATGTAAATTAAAATTTACACAGTTCAAATAGTTGCATGGGCAGGATTTCAAAAGCCTAAACTAAAATATGTAAAGATACAGAAGCATCAATCTACCGAAAGAGTAAGAGTACGCCAAAGGCTAACAGTAAATTATCCTGAAGTTCAGAGTTATCTCCCAGATGAAGCAGCAGTGATCACAGGTGCATTTCATGGTCTCTGACCCTGAGCTCAAGGAAGAAAAATATTTTAGAACACACTTAAAAACATATATAAATGGCTATTAAAAATGGGCTTGGCAGAACAGTGCCCTAATGAGAAAATGGGAATAAAAGTGTTTCTGGATGATTTATAATCAGCATCCTTTCTAAAATGAGATAAAATGCCTGGAGGGATACACAGCCTACTCCTTGACCTTGCTGAGACATGTCATATGAACAACAGGACCACAAAGCAGATTCTTGAAGGATACAAATAACATATTTATGATTTACTTGGCTTTACTTAATAGAGAAAAAAAAATAAGATTACCTAGTGTTATTTTCATTCCCTGTGAATAAAAGTACTTTGGAAAGATAGTAAGACCATAAGGCACTGTGAATTACTGATACATCTAATCCATAGCTTCATTACTATTACATATATTAGCCGTCTACCTTATGTCATTGAAAAATAAGTCTAAACCTTTAACAGGTTACTTTACTTATTTTAATCAAGTGAGCGGAGTTATAACAATGGAAGAACACAGAAAATTTCTCCGTAGAGAGAAACTGAACACCTATATAATTCTCTGATATTGTCTAGTTCATCTGTTCTCCCTAGATTCATGGAAAATTTGGTATCAGCATATAGTAATATTCTTGAATGTTGTTTTGCAAGTGCATTACTAATTTATCTATTTCAATTTACATTTTGGTGCAAATGTGAAATTCTTAGTTACAGCTAAATTACAACTAGAAACACTGACAACTCAAACTGAAGTAAGTCAACAAAGATATTTTATTTTTTGTTCTAAATGCAGTTATGTGATATCAAATATCAAGATGTTGAAACTAAAATACTAACATAAAATTAGCATAAGATTATTGCTAAAAGTAGCATCTCTGACTTCCCAGAAAACTGTATATATAAGATTCTAATTATTACATTGTAATAGTATGACCATCAAGGATTAGAAATATAGCAAGATTTGCACAAAATCCGTACAATATCTCTTTTCATTCCCAAGGTAACAAAAAAGAAATGAAGATTTAGAACAGCCACCAACAATAACATGTAAGAATGTCCTGAGAGAAATTTCATGCTAAATATCTGAGAACTTATCACGCTTTATTTTTTCAGCATTGACTCAGGAAATGTATCTTAAATGCTTCATGTAACAGCAATTATAACAACCCCAGTGATTTTTAAGTCTTTCAGAAATATTTCTACCCTGAAGTGATAAAATCTGTTCAACTCCTAATTGGGTAAATTAATAAAGTATTTTGTTATGCATCTGTTATATCTGTTGAGCCTCTGCCTGCATTAATACTGTAAAGTAAGGAAAACTCTGTATAGTTTTGTTGTCCTTTGCTAGACAGGAAGATTTCTCCAATACAATACATTTTCATGATATTTTTTTCAGTGTTTCTGATACTTATGTTATAGTTCTGAAGAAGAAGTAAAAAATATTTCCAGCAAACGAATTCCAGAGAATACATTTCTTTTATCCAAATTAATATTAGTACCTGTTAACTAGCTTAGTAAATTGCTATATAACTTTAAAACAGAAAATTATATTAAAAATAACAACTACTGTTCTGGCATTGAAACATTACTTTCTGAAGTGTCTGTTATAACTGCTATTGCTATATAATTGTGGTGAAATTATTGCAAACACTTAATTCATTTTATTTATGACCTCTCAAGAAATACCAGGTAGTAATATTTGGTTATCAACAAAACAGCACTGCTGCAATAAGCAGGAGGAAATAGGAAGAAGCTAGACTATCTACATAGTGCATTTTCATTTGTTTTGTTGGAAATTACTGGAACAGGGAACAAATTCACCATTTGTATAACATAATTCCACTGAAACAAACTAATTCACGCTTTTATCAAGTTCTGTGTCTGTGAGAAGGAGAGAAAAGGAAACACAAAGTAATATATAGTATTACACTAATTTATGAGATGCACACACAGAATAATAAAATGCCTTTTTATTTCCTGAATGTTTAGAAAACAAAAGCTTCAGATTAAAAATAAAATAAAATAAAATAAGATAAAATAAAATAAAATAAAAGACATAAAATAAAATAAAATAATAAAATATTGGGCAATGAAAAATCTAGATTTTTTTTCAGTCATCTACTGATTTTCACTATCACCCTTTTTTTCCCCCTTCTTTGAAAAGTATCAAAGGAATACATACAGATGTACTCTGTATAGAGACCTGTGGGTCTCCTAGCTAACCAAAGTTCATCTTACACATTGGGCTAATTGAGCCTAACTGTAAAGACTAAGGGTAATTACTGAGGACAGAGAATGATGGTTGATAGACCCTAAGAAAGTAGAAAAGAATGTCACTTTCTCTTCTGTCTAATGATAAATTACATGGGATGCAAACATAAATACCTAAAATGTATCATTACATATAGAAGCTGTTTAGATCCTTACACTGTTACTCGGGTATACAAATCAAAAAGAAAGACAAACAGCAAAATATTTTATAATTTTGTTAAAGGTTTTCCTCTTTTTGCCTGTTACCTCCAAATTGCTCACATACAGCAATGGCATGAGATCTATCCCATACATATGAAATACTGTTATATACACCTTGAACAAAATCAAGTGTTTATTTTTCATGATGGGAATTAGAGCTGAATTTAAACACCAGCTGTTCTAGATCTTACAGAGTGTATAATGAGGAGTATTTAATCGTATAAAAAGACTAGAAACTAAAATAAAGAGAAAAGAGAAAGGGGTGGGGGCAGGGGGAGAGAGAATAGGTCCAGAGATGATCTGCTTGATCCAAGATCGACTGTGAGTCAATAGCAGAGAACAGCAATTCCCAAATCCTAATCTAATCAGCAGAATGGTAACGTGGAGCAGTAGCATTCATATCATCTAAGGTAAAAATGGTCTTTAAAATGGTGCTTTCAATAATGAATACATTTTATCCAGTAGAGATATATAATTATACGTGAGAAACAGAAATAATATTATATTAAGAAACTTCTCGTATATAATCCCATTTATTTTTTCTTTTTGACATCACTATGCTTTAGCTGAATCTTTCAAAGTCACACAGCTTGAGAGTAACCGAGAACTGCCTTTAACTAAAAGTCACAGCAGCTCTGAGGGAGACTTTTTAGTTTTACATAGATTTTATGAGCTCAGGCGCTCTTCAGTATCACCCCCAATAAAAAGATGTCAGCTTTTTGGTGTCGAAATAAAAATTTTTCACAGATGTGCTGCTTCACATTTTTATTGGGAAGCTGAAGTATGTTCTAGGTAACACTGCAAAGTGCTACCGATCTTAAAATAGTGGCAGAAACTAAAAGGAAGGTATTGAGCACATCCAAGCTCCTACCTAATATTCTAATTAATTCCATGAACTTGTTTATTGTAGATGGTGACTTCAATTCTATCCTATGTAACTTTGGATTGGCAGTAATAGTCATTTTCTGGTTCTGGATATTCTATTGATACTCAATACCATGTCACACACACACACAAAAGTTTCTTGGGTATTAAAGCATCAGCATTCTAGAAAAAAAAAACCTCAAGAGTATGAAAAGTCTATAATATTTGTGGTTTTATTTTCTATACTTAAATACTTTAAATATGTAAAATTTAAATATGTAAAATTTAAATTTATTCCTTTTCTTGAACTGGTGAATTTGTATTTTGAGATCACACTGTTTTATATACAACTATATTACATTATATAATGACAGATTTCTTTATACATGCATTCTTTATACATATTAATCAGTTGAAGAAAAGAACCATAAAGAAGAAAAGAACCATATAGAAATAAGTAATCTTTTTCAAGTACATGTACCTAGGGTATTTCACCTATGTGTATTTGCTTTGGTTACAATACTACTTTTGCACTATATTTGAACTATTGCACACTTTTGTTTAATATTTTTCCATATTTACACACTGCACGGTGAAATAGTATACAGTAATATATAAATAAAATGTTTGGAAAAGCATGTTTTTACAGTCAGGGTAACCATGGATACGGAAAACAGCTGGTCATTAAAAGCTCATGGAACCAAACCATTTCAGCAGCAGCCCAAATTTTTATTGCAACCCTGCATTTTCAAACACAATCCCATCTGTTGACATGGGTATAGAGGTCTCCTGTGTGTTTTGGAGCTTTTCTGATACTTGCAGATTCTGGCAGATGTACACCCAGATCCCACAAAGACGTCTGCCTATTTTAGTATATGAATTAACACTTGTTAGGTTTATTAAATCCATAATCATTCAACCATTCCAAAAAACATTACACAACAAAAGCAACAAGAATACTGCATTTCAGGCTTACTTATATTTCTACTGCATGGCTGGCAAAATTGATATCAAAAAACCTCACATAGCTAGCTGCCCCTCTGTTTGGTAAATTAGGGACAAATAACAATATTTATAATGGAGTTCTCTTTTTGATTTAACACATTACTATTTGTCTCCTTAACAAAGGAGATTGCATTCATAATGTTTCAGCCTTAGCAGATCTATTTAGATTTTATTAAATCTGGCCAAGTACATAAGCATGCTGATCAAAAGAAAAGAGCAGCTGGTAATTTTATCATGTCATATGTATGTTTGTACCACCATCACACAATGCTATTTCACTCATGTTTCATTATCTACTGTGCTGAATATCCATCTCTGTCAAAAACATGCTATCATGGATAATCTGTCGTTACAAAGTGAACAGTGGGATTTCACAGAGATCATCCACCAAAAAAAGTGTTACTTAAGAACAAGGCAGCTGACCATCGCATTGTATCCAACAGAATTAAATTGATTCAGAATGCAATAACACAAGCAACACCAAATTTGGGAGTAATTTGAAATGTTTATATCATGCTATTAGATGTGGCCAAACCATATTTATAAAATGAAAGTCTGCTGAAGTATAAATTCAATATAGTGACTAGGTGTGCTTCTGTGGCAAAGCAGGAGAGCCAACCCAGTCCTATGGTTAGCTATAACCTGTAGGAGAAATAGTTTTATATAGACCAATGTTTATTCTTCCATGAAGCTAAGCTAAGTTTCCCGAAGGAAAACTTTTTTGTTGTTTTTTTTGTTTGTTTGTTTGTTTTTCCGGTCTATTATATTCCTTCATCAGAATATTATTACAGAATATTTTCATTCCAATACAGTAGCATAGTTTTCCTATTATTTATTTCAATTCATTATTTTATTATTTTATTTTTTTTTCATTGAGCTCTGTAAGAATCATCACTCCTCATTCAGCCTAAGACTTTGAGGTTGTACTCTGGAATTGAGCAGCAAACACATTATTAACTGGGTTATCACAATGGGATATATTTTCAAGGATCAGACTTTTCTGCTATTATTTTCCATGTCAACTTCCTTTCAGTCAATCTTTTTATTGCCATGAACTTTATTTTTATGCCAGTTATGTATCATCTGTGTCAAATATATTTTATTTTCACCAATAACAATCAGATACAGCATCTACAGGCAAAACATGCATATGCACAGCTCAATTACTTGTCCCTCATGAAATTCCTTCTCTGTGAGCTTTTTTTTTTTCCTTTCAGTGCCACCACTGTTTGTACTTTGTCTTAAAATTGCCACATCTAACCCTAAAAACAGCATTTAAGATTAGAACAGTGCAAAATAGCAAAATAAAAGTAATAATAATAATAAAAAATAATTCTAAGTATTATTGTAAAGTTAATCAATGCATAGTGAATCTTCACTTAATCTACCTAAACCCAGCTGTTTGTGTAATTTATACACATTTTAAATTGGATTTGCAGATTTTGTTTTGCTTCTGTCTGCTTATGCAGGCACTGCTGTAGTTTTTGAATCTAATGTAGCAAACCATCAAGCTGAAAACAAATAGACTGATTTTCAAATAATCCAAGCACATTTCTACATTGATGTTAGTTATAACGCAATAAATTCAAAGTAAACTAATAATATTTGAATCTGTTCTCTATACATGTACATGTATTTCACTTTTTAAAAAGATGAACTTCAGAGAGTAGCATTCTGCTTTGCATGTCTTAAACTAAAGTTGTCAGATATTATTGCATGTATATTGTTGTACTCTGTATTATAGGCTATACACAGAAGCCCCATTTTCTTAGCTACCTTGAAATTCTTCCATTAAAATGTTATGTGACAATTTATTGACAACAGGACATTACATACAACTTTCTTTCTAATCACAGACAAGGACATTTCTTTATCTTAATGTATTTCTCCAGTTTGTGTGCCACTGCCAATAAAATACATGTCACAAGACTGGAAAAGCAATATAATGCAGAGATGGTTTAAAATCAGGCTGCATATAACTTTCATTCCAAAACTGTAATTTGAGCCCTATGAAACTTAAAAAAAAAAAAAAAAAAAAAAAAAACTGCAATGAAAACTGATAATAGATGATTTTTTTCCTGGTTTTGATAAACAACTGATGCATGACCAGCATTTTTTGTAAAGGCATTATCAAAAATGTTCTGTCTGAGACTGAGCTCATTGCAGTGCCCTATGGCTTTGTGTACCTGTAGAAGAGAAAGTTGTTGGACGGAGGCATGTACTCTTACTCTCAAGAAAACAAACTAGTCTCAAAGGGAGAAGTGAATGTAACTTGGCTATTAAGTTTCTAAAAGTCATAGACTGGGGGGAAGGGGTGCGGTGATGGAGAGTCAAAAGCTTGCATTTATATTTCCCAAAATAATTGTGAGTATATTCCTGTGTATTCATGCCCATAATGGTAAGATTTGATAAGCTTAGTAGAAAAGCTTCTAATGAAACTATTATGGCTCGGAAACAGGTCTGACTCAGGAGCTTCTTTGCAATCAGCATCAAGCTACCTGTAAAACATTGTTTTCCAAATAAAGGTAGTAGAAGAATACAATGATTGGTATCCTGCATTATTTCATATTGGTTAACAATATGTTCAAGATAATTTAAAAGCATTTCCAAGGGATATCATTACAACCAGTATTACATGTCCATTTTCTGTAATACCTCATCTCAAATCTCAACACTGTTTTGCTTACACATTGTTTATTTCTCCAGGTTCTATTTTAAAATTTAATTTTCAGTATGAAGAACTGTATCAAAAAACAGGATCTGATGTATCTTCAAGTTACAGTGGGATAACATCTTTTTGCCATTAATCTGTACTTCTCAGAAAGTACAAGTAGATTATCCATGTCTAGATTCAGTCTTGGTCTTAGTTCCAGTCTCTAAATTCCCTCATTCTCTTCTTTCTTTTGCTTAGGAATATTTAACACTTGATTGCCTGAGAACAAGCAGCAAATGTCATCACATAGGTTGTTTTATCAAGTCATCTGCTTTTATATGGTCTTAGAAACTGATACATATCACCCACTTAACTGTAAAACTCTAAAATGGAACTGAAATCAAGCCATTTTTCCCCTGTGAAGCATTTAAATCAAATTATCACTTGCTAAAAGATAATCTATGCTCCCCTTTCATAAACTTTGCCTTTCTTTTAACTTGATCAAAACCTAACCATATTGCCACTAGTCAATTTAGGAAGAAAACACTAGTAAATGTTTATGGCTATATATTCTATTGCACAGTGATTCTGTTCATGCTGATGCAGTTGCATACAGATAAAGAGATTCAAAGAGATC
Source organism: Anser brachyrhynchus (assembly GCF_964034855.1). Taxonomy (NCBI): domain Eukaryota; kingdom Metazoa; phylum Chordata; class Aves; order Anseriformes; family Anatidae; genus Anser; species Anser brachyrhynchus. Next base: position 102,611,504 of record NC_137695.1, read on the forward strand.
ACTTAAATCTGCAATTAATGGAACATAGATCTTGTATTATTATAAAATTAAGAGAAAGGAAATCAAAAGTGGCTTTCTCCTTAGGATTTAACATCAATGTCTTTAACAGTCTGACGCTCAGCTGAGCTGGGGTTAACTGTGCATTTCCCTGTCTCATGAGCAATTTGAATAAATGTGCCTTAACCTTCCTGATTCTCAGAGCTCAGATAAAGCCAACGACTTTGAATTATCATTGGCTAAAATGTCAGCATATTTCAAGGGAAACATAACAAGCTGGCATTAATTGTACGCGAGACTTTTTTTTTTTCACCATCTAGAAATGTATTTTCTATTTCTTGTGCTATAGTTATTGCTATTAAGTGCTACTTAAAAAGGTTGCAAGTGATTCTTGATGGCTTAATCTTATTTCCTTGAAACACAAAACACTAAATTGCTGATAATTTGTTTATGACTAAGTCTAAATCAGAAGTTCTTTTTTTCTTTTATAAATGATGTTTTTGAACCATTGTACCTAATTTTGAATTAATTGTTAAGACCTAACACATCAAAGCCTTATCCTATTATGCAGAGTTTTTTTTTTCTGTTTCAAAAGTGTAACCAAGTCACTGACAGGCACTGTTTAACATCTCGTATGTTACAGGTGAAATGTTATTTCTATCATTAATTTATATTTTTAGTAAGTAAAAATTTTTATTAATGTGCAGTGATATTTTTCCATATTTTTGTAACAGAGACTAAAGCTATTGAAAAACCGATTTAACCCAAGGAGCAATCAAGTGGTTTTATATATAAAATAATCTGATGAAATATGTCCACAACCTAACTATTGGGTTAAGTTTAATGGTATACACTGGGTAGATATAATTCAGTCCTTCCAGTAGGATCTTTCATACTTTGGGTAACCCTCAGAGTAGCACATGAGTGAGGACATGCTTACTCTTAGTCTGAAATGTAAGTTTGGTCTGAAATCCAGTTTGGTTAAATTTACTTGGTTTAAGATTTCATGATATATGAAAATATATCATATGGAAATATGATTGGTTAGAATTAACTAACACAAGAATTAACTAACACAACCAGATCCATTTGTCAACATGACACTTAATAGTGACAAGTAGGACACTTGAATATGATGAAAGACACTTCAGTGACAGACATTAGACATGTTTGTATGTGAAGTGAGTCATAACTAACATTATTGGTTGAACAATATTTTTAGAAAATAGCTTTTTTTTTTTTCTGTGACTTTGCTATGTGCCTAACATGTCACAAACAGTTCTAAAATAACATCTTGATATTTCATTAGTTAGTTAGATGAAATGTCAAAATAAAGTAGTTATAAATTGCAAGTTTTGAAAACTTTTCATGCTGAGAATGGAAATAAAAATGCTTGGTATGCATAAAAAATATTTTGTTATAGTTCGTTAAGCTGACGAAGTATATAGCAAATATATATATATGTATAACAAATCAGTTTAAAAATACTTATTTTCTGGAATGGTACTCAATTATAGGTCAGTATGGTCTCATTAAGCAGAGTATATGTGTTATTCAGCATTACATGAGAAAAATCTGAATCACAGGAAATATTACACTGCCATGAACTAGGTTACATGTTGGAAAAGTGACATGGAATAGTTTTAACTGAAAATAATTTTTTTTTGGTTTTCATTACAATATTTTCCAAAGACAAATAATTTTTAGACAAAAAAAAAAGTAAAAGAAAGAAGTTTAAAAAAAAAATGAAAAAAAAAAATTAAATTAACTGTTTTCCAGGACTTCCAGATCTTGTATTCTTAGAAATCCATAGAAAAATAGCACATTTTTTTCAGTTACTATTCAGTAAATGAATTCAGTTTCAGTATTATATTTCTGAATGTTATCAGTCACAGTAGAAACTACTGTTCTACAGCTCTTGTTATTTGAGTACCTTTGAGAAAAAGGGTAAAATATTATACCATTAGTTGTCAGGTCAACACCATTGGCACAGTGGACAAGATTTCTTCCTTCACAGTCACTCTCTGCCCCTGCTCCACGTGGGGTCCCTCCCACGGGATGCCGTCCTTCCCGAACTGATCCTGTGGGGGCTTCCCACAGGCAGCAGCTCTTCAAAAACTGCTCCCACATGGCTCTGTACCACAGGGTCCATCCATCAGGAGCAAACTGCTCCAGCATGGGTCCCCCATGGGCGGCAGCTCCCCCAGACCCTCTCCTCCTGCGTGGGCTCCTCTCCACGGGCTGCAGCTCCGGCCCGGGGCCTGCTCCTATGGGGGCTCTCCATGGGCTGCAGCCTCCTCCAGGCCACATCCACCTGCTCCACCAGGGGCTCCTCCACGGGCTGCAGCATGGAGATCTGCTGCTCCATGTGGGACCCATGGGCTGCAGGGGGACAGCCTGCTCCACCAGGGGCCTCTGCACAGGCTGCAGGGGAATTTCTGCTCTGGGGCCTGGAGCACCTCCTGCCCTCCTTCTGCAGACCTCCTTCTGCAGACCTCCTTGGGGTCTGCAGGGCTGGTTCTCACTCCTTGCTCTCCCAGCTGCTGCTGCCCAGCAGGTTTTTTTCCCCTTTGTTAAATTTGCCCAACCAGCATTGCTCACAGGCCCATCTCTGGCCAGCGGCAGGTCCCTTTGGAGCTGTCTGAAACTGGCCCTTATCTAACATGGGGCAGCTGTTGGATTCTTGTCACAGAGGCCACCCCTGCAGACCCCTGCTACCAAAACCTCGCCACGTAAACCCACTATATGCATACAGTCAGAAATAGATAAAGCAGGCTTTTTGTCCACTATTTGTAAAAAACTGAATGATACTGCCTAGTGGAGTCCTAGGGAATGCTATTGAAGTTATTTTTGAAGCTGCACTCGATTACAAAGATGTGAGATGTAAATATACCAGAACTAAATTTAATGACACACTTCAAAATGGATGGGAAATGAGACTGGCTGTTCTGCTTAATATAAGTATTTCAATATAAGGAACACTATCTTTTGGGTCAATCTGGAACACAGAACAAACACCATGTTGTTGACCTTTTAAATTACTCTGCCTAGAAGGCATACAGAATTTATTGTTCTCCACCAGATAAAGCAGTTTTATCTGGCTTCATTTCCAAGTAAAGAGTAGTCTCACTTTTACATTTTGACCAAATCTGAATAGGTCCCTAGAAATCATGTGTGTGTGTGTGTGTGTGTCTGCGTGTGTGTAAGAAGCTGAATATGCATTCATTTCTGTACACAAGTATTATTAACTTTCTCCTGTCATGTCATTCATGTAGAACTAATCTATAGCTCATTGTTTTCCTGTGGGGACTAAATCTTGATGATAAGGTTCATCATCAGTGCTTGATAGAAATAAGAGTGATAGGTATCCTAGTAACACTATGGAGAGAACAATTTTCTACAAGAGACTGAAGAAGATAGATGATGTTCAGTGATAGCACTAAAGAGAAAGTAATACTTGTTTACAAGAATCAAAAACAATGAACTGGATGCTTGTGAACAGGAGAGAGAAAATGAACTATTTTGCACTATTTTGTACTTTGCACCCAGAAAAGTGAAAATAATTATTTTAAAAGAAAAACAAATACCATAAATATGGGCTACCTAGACTTTAAAACAAAGAAAAGTGTTTGTTTGTAAGAACCAATCACAATAATGTTTAGGATATCAACATGGTATGGAATTTTTAAGACTCAGACTGAAGACATGCAAAACCAACTGAGTGTAATCACCTTGAAGCCCTCCCAATTCATGTCTAGATGTAATGGACAAGTCTTCATTTTAAAAGTCATATGAACTTGTCTTAATTTCTGAAATTACTTCCAAAGAATTAGCAGGGTGATTCATTTGCCTCAACACATCTGCATAAATGTTACTAACAATATTAGTGGCACTGGTGTCAGTGTGTAGCATGCTGAAGGAGACAGAAGTTGATCATTCCCTTCTCTTTATGAGTTTCTAGTGTGCAGAGTTCCTCCTACACATAATGCACATAGGGAGTGTCACTGTATGCAAAGTACACCAAGTAGCTTGTTTCATCCAAAGCATGCCTCCATCATTTCCTAGAAGTATTCACACTGGAATAATGTCATCATCTTATCTGTGAGGATCTAACTAACATTACAGAAAAATTATTTTGAGCAAAAGCCACAAAACCGAGCCACGTTAGCATAGTCCCTAAGACATTATAAAACATGTCCCAGCCAGATGGTTTAGTCACAGTAAAGGAGTCAAGAGAATAGAGCTCTTTAAACGTGGAGTAATTAAGATACATATCTTTCCTAATCATGACCTCTGAAATCCCTAAAGTTATGTTGTGAATTTCTGAGCATTTTCAGATAAATGTGTTCAATATGCATGCTGCATATAACTCAATTCCTTTCTACAGTGACTCTTCAGCTGCAAGGAAAGGAATTTAGTCTCCCTCAATATCTCCATGAAATCCCATGTAGAATTACACAGATTTATATTGATTACATCAATAAATATAAAAGTTAAGCTTTGGGACTTTTGGTGGGTGCATACTGTATGATTTATGATAAAGGATGATGTTAAGAGGGTAAGAAGAATTTAAAAAGTATAAGTAGAAACTGAAAAAAATGGTAAGTAGACTAATGTGATAAATTATAAATCACTTGGAATAATAATTGGAACTGTAAGCCTTTAGATCAAAAAATCTGAGATCTTGTTGTACGTTCATGGAAACACATAAAGATACAGAAATCTTACCGTTGCTGAATTTTATTTAAAACTAAGTGGATATTACAGTGATCATGCATTTGATATTATATAAACAGAGGTTCCAAACAGATATTCATATAGGAGAAGTGTAACAAACGCATTAGACTTTAAGATCCTCAAGACCTGCCATGCTTTGTTGTGTGTAGACAGATTCTTAGCAAAATATAAATATTAGTATGCCGCACTGCTACAAATAAAAATACTTTTTTAATTATAGAAAAATATTATCCACACATGCCATTTATATGACAGAATTACAGGCTCCTAAAATAAAAAGGCTGCATAGAAAAGTTGGGAATAATGAATATTGAGCTGAATTGAAACTAGAGGAGAAATACAGTTATGCAGAATGCAATCACCCAATTTGGAATGAGGCCAGAGTAACATGAGGCAAATTCTGCTGTCTGTTGAAGTCATATAATCTCTCCGCAATCAATGGGAAGAATTTGGTTCAGTACCTGTTAAAGCCTCTTTGTCATGGAACTTTGTCACTGCAAATAGGCAGGACCTTGGATTTGTGCCTCTTTTAAAGGATTCATGTGCTTTCACTATCAAACATTTAATACGTTATCTTTAAACAGCTGACTCTCATAGAAACACTCCCAATCGTGTGTACAGTAGGAAACTCCTATTACTCCCACACAAATAGCTTAGAACATGACCTGCCAGGTTGGGGGTGTATGGGAGGAGAACCGTGTAGCCCACCTGAAATGAGTTATACTTTAAACTGGTAATGTTTCTTAAGGAGAATTACAATTCTTAAGTCATCTTTTATTTCTGACTTGGTTTTGTCCTGTAGATTATGAGCAATTCAAACACTTATCATAAAAATATAGCACGTCATGAGAGATGACAAAAGAGACACACAATCATCTCTATTTAAAGGATGTAAATTCAAAGCACAGAGAATTGGCTTGCCTGACATTATAACTCCATAGTGGAAAAAGCTAGAATGGGAATTCAAGGTTTCTGAGGCTTAATTCAATGCTCTGTCATCTGTTGCATACCAATTTCATCTATGATCTGAAATGTCTCTTAGAAATGTTTATGACACTTATCTAAAACACCATTAAATGAAGGTTTTCTTAAGTTTCTCAGATTTCTTGTCTTCAACTCTGTTCAGTAAATTCATACTCTTTTGAAAGACTCAAGGTTTGACAAACAGAATGGATTTTAAATCCAAATGGAGAAAAGCAGCCCTTCTTATGGGAAAGACTTTTGCCAGGGGGGTTGGCCTTGCTTTTTCCATATAAGAGCTGCTTAGGCCAAGATAGAAGGCTTATTTTAAAACTTCACCCAACCAACACTAAAATCAAAACCTAAAATTGTGCATTACAACATACATGTTATTACATACATCTGAATAATATTTGTGTTTGAAATAGTTAAGGAACTTGATAAACTGTATAACACAGTAAGCATATGATAGTTTAGTCTACCTTAAGGCAACTCTAAACAGAAATACACTGAGACAGTTTCTTGTTAGTATATGTCTATAAATGTAAGTGGTACAAAGTTGTAATGGCCTTCAAGTCATTAAAAAATAAAAATATAAATCTGAAAGGATTTTCTTATTAGATCTCGGAAAGTATACTCTGAAGATATCAAGGTAAATATATGGGGTATGATTTCCTGAGGTATGAAAGCTATTAGTAATTATTTTCAAAAAAAGCAATTAAAAACAGAAGCAATGCCTATTCACTTTTTCACCAATAACAGTATCTTACTTTAGCATACTCTTTAGAGTACACTTGCAGCGTTGCAGTGTTCCAGGGGCTGGAACAAGATGGTCCTTAAGATCCCTTCCAATCCAAACCATTTTTTAATTCCATGAATACAAATAAATAAATAAATAAATAAATATTTGTTTACTAAGTCAAGCTGAGACACATCTTCAAGACCATACCTGTCACTGAAGAGACAATCCCCATACAAGAACAGTCATGATCTGACAAGCAATCTATCAAACAATTTATTAATGTTAAGCACTAGTTCATGCCCTGAATGAGCATGTATTATTAAAGTGTAATACTTAATATTCTCCTATTTCTTTTATTTGTACCTTATTACTACATTCTTCCAGGTATTAACATCCTTTATTTATCACTTCACAAGAACAATGTTGATTCTAAGAGCTTTGAGGATGGTCAAATACTCTGTTAACAGATTTATTAAAAAAAAATGCTTTTCATATAGCTAAAAAAAAAAATCTGACAATTATCTTCTCAGGTCTGCTCATCTGAGAGCTTTGCTTCCTTTCAAATAAATGCTAGCAGGATTAGCCTATATTTAACTGCTGCTCAGAATTTATCAGCTTTCTCAACTACATGAATAATGTGTTAGAAAGCACTGTGAGAGAGATGTGGGGCAATAATCATGCATATTCTGTATCAGCAAAAGTAACAAAATTTATAAATCTTCTGGATCTAAACTGTTCACCTGTTTTGGGAATATTATCACACATTTGAACAGTATATCAGTGAGGTTTATGGTCTTACTAAAAAGGAATGAAAGGAAAGGGAAGGGGAGGGGAGGGGAGGGGAGGGGAAAGTAGTAGGAAAATGTATTCCTTTTGTAGACTTTCCCACCAAAAAAGGTATAAGTGCCTGAATTTGGTCCTGGTGATTTTTCAGATAGATTAGTCATGAATATGTACTCAAAGACAAAAATTTCATTACAGCAAGTCTAATCTAGGCTACCTCAGATACTACCCATATGCTTCTTCTAAAAATCTTTGCCATAAAAAATAACCAGCAAAACCTTCTGAAGGCATGTATGGTATGGCAAGGTCTTTTCTAAACAGTTAAAGCAATAAGTACAAAGAATTTGTAGCTCTACACTTGTAATTGCTCTTTATGGCAAGTTCAGCTGATCAGAAAGTAACTGATAATCCTTCCTTTACTTCTACAACATTTTTTTTCTTCCACATTACCGTGTTTTTTCTTTTGTTTTTTTCTTCAGAAGAAGAATATTTTTCACTCTAGACAGTACAAAGAATATTGCACCAACTTTTCTAAACTAGAGAAGCATACTAATGAGAATGGTCATATTACACATTTCATAATTCTAAGTTACATAGTTTAACACACACATAAGACGTGAAAACAGATTTTTAGAGGTCAGGCAAATGATTACTGGTATTTTCATTTATTGCCAGTGAAAATATTTTCATATCAGTTAATTTTTAGATCTCTTCTTCCACTTGTACTTGAATATCTTCACTTATTATCAAAATCAAAGAGAAATGCAGCAAGCACTTCAACCTCCTTCACATTTTCTTTCACTAGCTTGCCTTCCTTCAGAAATGGGCTGACATTTTCTTTGAATGGGAGTTGCTACAATCCCTTCCTGATATCCTTTGTATTCGCTTCAAGTTTGAGATCCTGCTGGGCTTTTGCTTTCCTGATTTTAAGTGTCTGAGTTTTATGACTGCTCATTTGTAGACTTGGTTAATTTGCACATCATGAATAATTTTGGTTTCAGTTTATTAGGAAGGCTGTATGATGTTCCATCAAATTTACCAGCCTTCCTGGACAATGGGATGATTTTTTTCTGAGCACTGTTTCTGAGCACTCAGTAAGTTTTCTCTAAAACTTGAGCAATTTTCCTGGGCATTCTTCCCTTTGTGATAGCTTGCCAGATGATTTTGCCTTAAAATTCCCCAAACAAGCTGGAATCCAATTTTCTAACTGAATGTTTCTGCTCACCTTTCAAGAATTCCTGCAAACCCTGAATTCAGTCAGATCATGGTTGCCACAGCACGAGTTGACCACACTTGACAGGATTTCTTCCCTTCTTAGAAGCAGCAGATGAAGTAGGACATTGCTTTTGTTTGGCCCTGAGCCTGTTAGGGGAACAGTTCCAGATGGAGATGGAGACCCTTCCTTCTACTGACGGAAGTAACAAGCTTCTACCATTTGAAAATGCATGTCCTTTTCCTGCTCTTGCATTGTCTCATTTAACCTTTTTAATTTTTTTCTCTCCTGAGGTTTAGGATCTTGCCTCTGCTGGATCCTTCAAAGATTCTGTCAACCTTTCTTTGTAATCCCTGAGACAGTGGGAACAGGATCACCTCACAGGGCTGCCTCACCTGGTGCTACAATGACTAGAGCATACCTCCCATAGATGAGTCTGCCAGCTCCAGAAGTTCTGATCCTTGCCCCAGGGTAGAGCAACAGCCACTGCCTGAAGCCCAAATTTTATTTATTTAAAATTTTATTTATTTATCGTGAATGCACTTTCTGGCAGTTGTTTCTGTGTTGCTGCATGCCATACTGTTCTAAAACAAATCAATAATTGTTGATACCACTTGCAGCTCAATTACATCTTTCCCTTCCCTTCCCTTCGCCCTTTTTATGCTGTGCTGGTCAAACATCAAAACATAACCATTTCATTGATTTAGCCTTCATCCAGGCTAGCATGATTGAAACAAACAATTTCTATAAGCTTCTAATCTACGATGAGTGTTGAAACACCACAATTATCACAATGTGTTATTTTAGCTATATGTTAAATTCTGACACTAGCCTGCCATTCTCTCATTTTAAAATATCTCGTGATTTGTTGATGTCTGCTCCATCAAAAGAAGAAGCTACATTTACCTAATGATATTTATCAACTGTTTAATTTCACTGAAGATAGAACAAGGAAATGAGTAAGAGATCCTGAAAAGGAACTGACTGAAGCATTATTTGTATTTCTTCTACTTACATTACCTGCACATCCTCTTCTATTACAGATTTCTTTTCCCAGAAAACAAACAAACAAACAAAAATATATATATATATATTTTTTTCACTTGAGTGGCATGAGTATTGTCTGCTATTTGACAGGAGATTATATCAACATTGCTTAAAGCAATATTCTAGAGTACTTAGAGCAGAACTTTCTGGTGTTTGTGGAAAAAAAATGCGTATGTATGACCTGGTTCTGGTAGTTCTTCAAGGTAGCAGTCTTTCTAAAGACCTTTAAAGAGTCTACATTTAATTGAATGAATAAAATAGGTGTTGCTAGTTCCTGAAAACTACCATTTAAGAGAAATTAAAATGAATAGACTATTTTAAGGAAAAATTGCAAAGGCATCAGTACAGAGTCAGATAAAGTGTGTAGGAGAGGAAAAAAAATAGGTTCTTTATCAGTGAGGTGCAGAACTGAGATCAAAAGCACTAAAATACAGCTAGGAAAGGAAACAGTCATGGCGTTCTCTCTGCTTTTCAGTGAAAGGTTACAGGCTTTTTTTCTTGAAATGTTTCAAGTCATCATCAAACTGAAAAGAAAAAACAACAACAACAAAAAGACAAATTGCTAATCCACAAAATGAAAAGACACAAATCAGTTTAATGATTACAGCTTGTGTAAGTACAGGAGCTGTGAGAAGCATTTGAAAATAAATAGTTGTATCTGATTGCTTCCCACCTTCCTTTTGGACTGCCAACTGCATAAAACTGCTCTTTCACTCTTTCTGTTTTGCCCTTCTGAGGACATTTAGCTGAGAAGGTAATTTAAGAAATACATTATATCCACAAAAGTAAACTTCACAATTGTGACTTCTTTGTAGTGCATCTCTTCGTTCTTGCCAGATGATCCTCTCCTAGTCCTTGTGAAATACTCAAGGACTCTGTAAATAACAATAATAATAATAATAATAATAATAACAACAACAACAACAACTGTTTATTGTACTGGCCCTGGTTCTAGTTGACTTAGAGTTTGCCTTCACAGAATCACAGAATGGCTGAGGTTTTGAGACCTCTGGAGGTCATTTTGTCCAAGCATCCTGCAGAAGCAGGGGTAGTTACAGCCAGCTACCCAGTACCATGTCCAGATGGCTTTTGAGTATCTCCAAGGAAGGAGACTCCACAACCTTTCTGGGCAACCTGTGCCAGTGCTCCATCGCCCAGTAAAAAACAAGTTTCCTCATGTTCGGACAGAGCCTCCTGTGTTTCAGTTTGTTCCCATTGCCTCTTGTGTTGCCACTGGACACCCCTGTAAGGTGCATGGGTCCATCTTCTTTAAACAGACCTTTCATGTATGTCTACACATTAACGTACACACTGTGTGCATTCTCTAGGCTGAACAGTCTTAGTTCTCAAAGCCTTTCCTCATAGGAGAGATGCTCCAGTTCCTTCACCACCTTAGTGGCCCTTCTCTTGACTTTTTCCAGTATGTCCGTGTCCCTGGGGACAGGACTGGGGAGCCCCAAACTGGACACACTACTCCAGGTGTGGCCTCACCAGTGCTGAGTAGAGCTGTTTGCTGGCGACACTCCTCCTCATGCAACCCAGCATCCTATTAGCCTTCTTTGCCACAAGGGCATATTGCTGGCTCATGTCAACTTGGTGTCCACTGTATCTTCAACTTCTTTTCTGCAAACATGCCTTCCAGCTGGTTGGTCCAAGCAAGTACTGATGCAGGGGGCTGTTCCTCCCCAGGTATAGGTCTTTGTACTTCCCCTTGTTGAACTTCGTGAGGTTCCTGTTGCCCATTTCTCCAGCCTGCCCAGGTTCCCCCTGAATGGCAGCATGACCCTCTGGAGTTATCAGCCATTCTTCTCAGTTTTTTGTCATTTGCAGCCTTTCTGAGGGATTACTTTGCCCCATCATTAAAAAAGATCATTACTGACCCCTGGGGTACTCCATTAGTTACCGGCCCCCAAATAGATTTTGTTTCACTGATCACCACCCTCTGGGTACAGCTGTTCAGACAGTTTTCAGTCCACCTCACTGTCTGCCTATCCAGCCCATACTTCATCAGCTTCTCTGTGAGGATCTTATGATAGTATACGTATTGGGTTTACATGGTAAAACCACCACAGTATCAAAACCCTTACTGAAGTCTAGGTAAAAAATATTCACTGCTCTTCCCCTGTCTACCAAGGCAGTCATTTCATCGTAGAAGGGCATCAGCCTTGGTGAATCCATGCTGACTATTTCTGATGACCTTCTTGTCCTTCATTTGCCTGGAAAATGTTTCCAGAAATGCTTCCTTCATCATAAGCTGAGGGCTGAGGTTAGGTTGACAGGCCCTGGATCCTCCTTTCTGCACTTCTTGAAGATGGAAGTGCCATTTGATTTGCTCCAGTCCTCAGGTACCTTTCCCAGTTGCCATGATTGTTCACAGATTATTGAGTGGTCTTGCAGTGACACCAGCCAGCTCCCTCAGCATTCATGGGTATATCTGTGTGCGCAGTTTGCTTCTGTATTCCCTGAACTGATCCTCTTCTACCAAGGGTGTATCTTCCTTGCTCCAGAATTTTCCCTGGTCTAGGGGGCCAAGGACTCCTGAAAGCTGGTCTTGATAGTAAAGACTGAAACAAAGAAGGCAGTCAGGATCTCTGCCTTCTCCATGTCCTGTGTCACCAGATCCTCCGCCCCATTCAGCAGCAGGCCCACATTCTCCCTAGTTTTCCTTTTGTTACCTACATATTTAGAGAAGCCCTGCTTGTTGCTTTTGATATCCCTTGCAAGATTCAATTTCATTTGCGCTTTCGCTTTTTAACTGCATCTTCTCATGGTCAGGCAGTGTCTCTATATTCCTCCCAAGTTACTTGCCCCTTCTTCCACCTTCTGTATATTTCCTTCTTGCGTTTGAGTTCAGCTAGAAGCACTTTGTTCTATGCTGTGCTCCTGACATTTTTGCCTGACTTCCTCTTTGTTTGAATGTACCCCTCTTGAGTTTGAAGGAGGTGATAAGAGTATGAACTAGCTTTCTTGGGTCCCTCTTGCCTCCAGTGCCTTATCCCATGGGACTCTTCCAAATGGATCTTTGAAGAGGCCAAAGTCTGCTGTCCTGCAATCCGGTTTTTGGGTCTTGCTTTTTGTCTTCTTCCCTCTTCTCAGGATAGTGAACTCTACCATCTCCGGGTCACTGCAGTCAAGGTAACCTTTGACCTTATATCCACAATAAGCCCTTCCTTGTTGGTGAGAATGAAGTTCAGCAGAGGTCCACCTCTCCTCATTGGCTCCTCTATTATGGGTTGGGAATTTGTCACTGGTACTCCCCAGGAACATCATGGATTGCTGTACCATCCCTCCAACTCATGTCAGGGCTTTTTTGAGAATTTTGAGAATTGGGTCCTGTGAATGTGAGGCTGCTCCTAACTGTCCATAGAAGACCATATCAATTTGTTCATCTAAGATTGCTAAAGCAAGATCTTAGAGGATCTCATTTTTCATCCATAGCTTTATTGCTTTGGTCCTGCTGCTTCTTAGTTCATAAATCCTACACTAACTCTGATACTTTTTTCTTCTTTTTTCCCCACCATTCATTTTCAAATTAAGCGTCAAGAATGCCATTCTCCAGTGAGATTAAACTCAGTAAAGATGATGCTTAGGTATGTTCCTATCTCTGAAAGACTTAAATCAGTTCAGCGATGTCTGTGAAGCACAAATCTCACTGCATCCTTAACTTCAGATTACTGTCAGGAAATATGACACAGTGTAGTTTCTCTTGACATTTTCATTCCTTTTTGTTGTTGTTGTTTTGTTTGTTTGTTAGTGAAAACACAGCATAGTTGACATAAAACCTGTTGGAACAATGTAAATACATTTTTAAATGACTACATGAGTAAAATGCCCCAATTATATATGCATTAAGAAGACAGACTAGAAGGCATTATAGAGCACAGAGACCAAATGAGAACAAAAGCCAACAGAAGAAAATGAGAAAATGAAACAGTACCCTGCCATACCAAAGAACTGTTATAAAATAGATTTTTTTCCTGATTTTGTTTATTGACAGAAAAGTGTTCTTCAGCAAAATTCTCTTTATTTCTAACCATTTCTACAAAATGTGCTTTTGGGAATAAAGCAAATTTCTGTTTAGAAATAACTGGTATTTCTTACACCTTGTTCAGCATATACAGGTTAGTTGTGTAAATGTGTTTTTATACATCAATATATATTTTATACAGGTCTTTAAAGGAGTATCTCTTTCTCACCTCTCACAAGAAAAAAAAATAGTTTTCCTAACTCATAAAGAAGTTAATGTACAACCATGATTTATAACCACAGGAAAAAAAAAAAAAAAAAGAGAGATATAATACCATTATACAGGAAGATATTATCAGGAAGATATTATCAGGACATTTTGTTGGAAACAAGGTAATATTACTATGTCCACCAATATCTACAGCTGCATATACATATAATTGCACATATAAAAATTAGGTGCTACATATCTTTATGACAAATTATAAAAAATATTTCACTTAATAAATCAAAAGACAAATGAACCCCAAATGCAGTGACCATGCCTTGGTTGAGTTTGTGATCTTCAGGAATGGCAAAGAGCAAAGTCAGGACCCTTAGCTTCCAAAGAGCAAACTTCCAGCTGTCTATAGACCTAGTGGATGAGATCCCCTGGAACACTGCCCTTAGGGACAAAGGAGCTGAACAGAGCTAGCAACTCTTTAAGGATGCTTTTCTAAGACTGCAATAACTCTCCATCCCCCTGTGTAAGAAACCAGACATGGAAGGCAGGAGATTGGCATGGCTGAGAAAGGACCTGCTGGTCAAACTGATGTCTAAGAAGGAAATTCACAGGCAGTGGAAGCAGGGACATGTGGCCTGGAAAGACTACAGGGATACCCAGGGATGGATGGCATCAGGAAAGCCAAGGCACAGATGGAACTGAACTTGGCAAGAGATGCAAAGAATAACAAGAAGGGGTTCTACAGGCACACTGGTCAGAAAAGAAAGGCCAAGGAGAGTGTACCACCTCTGATAAATGAGAAGGGAGAACTGCTAATGACAGACAGGGAGAAGGCTGAGGTACTCAACAACTTCTTCGCCTCAGTCTTTACTGGCAGTCAGACTTTCCACATCTTTTGTTTCCCTGAATCTATAGGTGAGGGCTGGTGCAGCAAAGTGCCTCCTACTGCGAGCGTTGAGCAGGTTTGAGACCACCTGATGAAACTAAACAGATACAAGTCTATGGGACTTGATGGCATGCATCCCAGGGTCGTGAGGGAACTGGATGATGGAGTTGCCAAGCCTCTATCCATCATATTCAAAAAGTAATGGCAGTCAGGTGAAATCCTTGGTGACTGAAAAAATGAAAACCTCACTCCCATTTTTAAAAAGGATAGAAAGGAATGCGGGGGAATTACAAACTAGTGACTGTTAACTGGGAAAAGTGCCTGGGAAAATCATGGAACTGATCCTCCTGGAAGCAATGGCAAGGCACAAGGCAAAGAGACGATTCGAGACAGCCAGCATAGCTTCATAAAACGGCAAATCATTCCTGACCAACCTGGTGGCCTTCTATGATGATGATGGTATGACTGCATCAGTTGACAAGGGAAGACCAACCAATGTCATCTACCTGGATTTCTGCAAGGCCTTTGACATGGTACCACATGACATCTTGATCTCCAAATTTGGGATGAGATGGGTTTGAGTGGTGGACCATTCTGTGGATAAGGAATTGACTTGAAGGCCACACCCAGAGAATGGTGGTCAATGGCTCTATGTCCAAGTGGAATCTGGTGACAAGTGGTGTCCCTCAGGGGTCCGTCTTGGGACCAGAATTATTTAATATCTTTATCGGTGACATAGTGGGATAAAGTGCACCCTCAGCAAGTTTGCAGATGACACTAAGCTGAGTGGTGTAGTTGATACAACAGAAGGAAGGGATGTCATCCAAAGGGACCTGGACAGTCTTGAGAAGTGGGCCCATGTGAACCTAATGAGGTTCAACAAATCCAAGTGCAAGGTGCTGCACTGGGGTCAGGGAAATCCTGGACATGAGTACATACTGGGAGAAGAACTCATTGAGAGCAGCCCTGCAGAGAAGGTCTTGAGGGTTCTGGCAGATGAAAAGCTTGACATGAGTTAGCAGTATGTACCTAAAGTCCAGAAGGTCAACTGTGTCCTGGGCTGCATCAAGAGAGTCACAGCTAGTAGGTCAAGGAAAGTGATTGTCGCCCTCTGCCCTGCCCTCGTGAGGCCCCAGTTGTAGTCCTGCATCCAGGCCTGAGGCCTACAGCACAAGGCAGATGTGGACTTGTTAGAGCAGTTCCAGAGGAGGGTCACAAAGATGATCAGAGGGCTGGAGCACCTATCCTATGATGAAAGGCTTGTTCAGACTGAAGAAGAGAAAGCTCTGTGGTGACCTCATTGCAGATTTTCAGTACTTAAAGAGGACTTAAGAAAAGATGGAGAGCAACTTTTTGCTTTGGCAGGTAATGACAGGACAAGGGGGAATGGTTTTGAACTAAAAGACGGGAGATTTTTATTAGATGTTAGGAGGAAATTCTTCACTCAGACAGTGGTGAAGCACTGGAACAGGTTGCCCAGAGAAGTTGTGGATGCCCCATGCCTGGAGGTGTTCAAGGCCAGGTTAGATGAGGCCCCAGGCAACCTGATCCAGTGGGAGGTGTCCCTGCCCATGGCAGGGGGTTGGAACCAGATGGTCTTTAAGGTCCCTTCCAACCCAAACCATTCTATGATTTTATTATCCTTGAAATTGGAGAGTTTACTATCAACTCACTCAGGACAGTGTTTGGGATCACCCTTACACCTGAAAAGACTTGACATTCCAATGACTCATATACTGAATAGTCCATAAAATAATGAGAAAATCTGACAGCACCTCAGATTGCTGCATTAATCTGTATAAATCAGATTGAGTATTAACTTCATGTCAAATATCCTTTCAAAACCTGCTAAGCCACAGCTATATAACTGCTAAGAGATCCAGTGAAAAAGAATATGGATCATATAACAACATAAAAAATAGCGGAGTCAGAAGACTGAGGAATTTCCATTTTTCTATGAGTCTGAGAATACAAATAATCAGGTTGTACATTTCACCCAAGTACACAGGACAATTTCCTGGCAATGGAACAGAAAACAACAGCTTATGTGGTGCATTAAAGACGCATTGCCTGCAGTACAGGTTTGTGCAATGTACAGTAACAGTGAACATACTGTAGTTAAGTGCTATCTGAAGAAAACTACTTCAGCATTTAGTCTTCTTTTATTCCCACCACCCAATTTTAAACTGAATAGAGGATCTTCATGCTTTCGCTAAATCACTGTTAAACTGCTGCATTACGGAAGAGAATATAAGTATTATATGTTAACTTCTCCAAAAATACAAGGTACCTCTCTCTCCTTTCAAATAAGAAGTGTTTAAAGGAAAGATATTACTCCATTACTGCAGAATTTATTCATTTATTTATTTTACTTATTATAGTGCATGCACCCCACTTTGAAGAAAACTGGTCTAGATCAACCCACCTGCTCAGAGCAGGGTCACAGCAGATGGCTCAATTTCTTGTCCAGTTAGGTTTTAAATTTCTCAGAGGATGGAGACTCCACATTGTGTCTGGGCAACCCTGTGCCAATGTTTGACCATCCTCATGGGGAAAAAAAAGAATTTTTTTTTTCTAATTTTTAAATGGAATTGTCTGTATTTCATTTTGTGCCCACTACCTCTTGTCCTTTTAATCAGGACATTTAATTAGGACTGTTATGATGCTGTGCCTGTCTTGAGATGTTACACAGATTTTTAAATAACTTGGAGTCTGTGGCAGGTAAAGTTTTGAGCAGTTCCATGTATGCAGTCAATCTACAAACAAGTCCTTGTTCATCTGTTAAAGCAGAAGTAGAGTTCAGATTAAGACTAAGGAAGATGATGACCATGCATGCTATGATAAAAAATGCAGTTCTTCCAGTTAAAGAGGAGAAATTAAAGCTTTTAAACAGGCAAGAGTTTGAACTTAGAACAAAACAAAACACAACCAACCAACCAAAAAAAAAAAACAACTACTACTACCATCCCATATTCTCCTACTAACACTACTATTGCTATCTTTTCTTTAAGATCTGTTTGCTTGGTTCTGGTCTTCGTGTGTACTTGACCTGCAGAAAGGCAACCACAAGAAATAAAAACTTTCTAGCAAAAGCTTAAAGAAAAAAATCATTTCTTCCTCAGCACAAGGGAAGCACTTGTTTAGTCCATCTTTGCTTGAGTTTTTACATGTGTTATTTTACAAGGGTCATGTTGGTTGGTAAGAAAATGTTTATTCTTCCATATAGAAAAGAAACATTAAAAGGTAAACAGTAGGAAGAGGTCTTCTTGCCACTGTATCACTAGATCATATGACCATGATTACAGAGAGGATTTTAATAGGTCTATAACATAGCTAGTAATTTACCTCTTTCTGCTCCTTCCCATGAATTCAGAAGAGGGAGAATATGCAACTTCCATGCACTTGTACAGGAAAGATGATCCTCAGAATGAAGTGTGATAAAGAGCAAATCCAACCATTTTGCAGTGATTCTGCAGGACAGCTGTTTTCATAAACTAACTAAGAATATTTTACTCAGGAAAAAAAAAATCTTTAAAACAGAGTTTGGTGGGAAAGCACTTTTGAAGTCAGAATATTTTCAGTAAAAGAAGACAAACAGAACAGAAGGAAGAATGGACACCCTTGTGCATACAGTTGTAAAGGCAAAGATGAATCTCTCCTCATAATGTCTCTTTTGAGGGAAGTATAAAATTAAATATTCATGAGGATCTTAAATCTGTATTTAGAGAGATTGTTAAGAACGATTTACAATTACATTTAATTATCAAAGGTGTATCACTTCTGCCCAATACTGTTTTCTATATACCAAACTCTAATTTAATTCACTTCCCATTAAAAATTTAAATTCATAACTCCTTCTGTCCCCTTCAAAGTAAATCATTCTGAGACATGAACATTAATCAACTTCTTTTAATTATACTAAGAGGACTGTTGAAACTTAGCTAATTACATTTAAAAACATCTAATAACATTTTACCATCACACTATTTTATAAATATTGAAAAAAAAATGGAAGCATATACATAGACACAGAGAGAAACAGGAAAGCACATATGTTTCTATGTAGAGGACAGAGAAAATTCTTAAGGAAGAACACTATGAACAATGGATTAGTCTGATCCTTGTCCAGATACAGAGTATAAGTCTTGATTCACTTCCAACAAATATAACATTTGGCAAAATGAACAATATTACTTTTTCATATGCTAGTATGACAACAATACTGTACTGACAAAATACTGTACTAGTAGTCACCTCTACTTTGACCTACCTGAACTTGACAGGTTTATCTCCCTAAATCATCCACATGAATTCTCAGTACTTTAACTCCAGTTTCATGCTATTTTACTTCTTTGTTTGCCCATCAGTTCTGCTGCTTTTTCTTGATACTCTCTTGTTACTCCTTTTTCAGTTTGCTGTAAGTATGCTGCAGATTTTGGATTACCCATTAAATAAGAACAGAGGAAAAAAATAACAACAACAAAAACAAAAAACAACTACAACCCCAAGGCCTTTTTCAGAGTTATGAAATCTGACTACTGTTGGGGGGGGGGGGAAGCATTAATAGAATACATTAATAGATTTCCCAGTACATAGGCGTTCCTAGTACATAGGCATAAACGCACTGTATAATGGCTGATCCATACTTGAAGATTACTTGAAAGAGAATGGGATTTAAAATAGATAGATGGATAGACAGATAGATAGATAGATAAACAACTGTGAAATATTTACAGCAAGTATAAATTTTTGAAGGTCACACAGTGGTGATTCTCTTGTTTCAGACATTTACTAAGAAAGAATAGTCCTTTCAGCAGAAAGATTACCAAACTATCTAGCTATCACTACTATCCTGTGCTTGTCCACCAATCCTGTGCACGGTTTGTCATTCACCTCTAGTATTATATATGTATGATGAGGAAATATGTTATCTCCCTTATGGTAAAACTAGCATTTAATTAGAAATTATAAAATCAGGGTAGGCAGGGAAATGACAACAGGGATTATTTTATATCTTTGGTATGTAAAGTTAGGGCATGAAACCAACTTTTAAAAGAGGGAAAAGACTTATGAACAAAAGCTAACGTAACGTGTTATGTTGGTGTTTTGTAACATTAGAATACAGTGCAGTATCATTACACTTTAGTAAGAGAAAACAGCAAAAAATCATTTTCCTGAACAACTTAGAACATAAATTAAATTTGACTGAAAGTAAAATGTGAAGACATTTGGCTATCAGCTGCAGACAAGAAAAATTATTATTTATTGCTGTACTAAATTTTCTTAGTATTGAAAGTTCAATACACATCAATAATTAGGTAAAGTAAGTGCTTCATAATTCCTATCTCAAACATTTATTACTGTGATTTTCAGTTTGTTTAGTTTCCAAATGGTCAACAATATGTCAGAATGACATTTTTAATGAGTGAACTGAATGAAATTTTTTGAGCCTCTAATTTGAGTTAACAAGTCATTTCTAGACTTTGCACACTCATACTTTATCCGATATGTTTATGTTGCATGTGTGTCGTCTTCGAAAACAAATTTTCAGAGAGACATCTACTTTTGGATGAAACGAACTGCATCCTAAAATAGCCCATTCTGCTAAATTAAGTGAAATGAGTTTCATTATTTGTATCCGAAGTTACATTTGAAGCCTAAGCTTCAGTCATGCAGGCAGAGAATTTGCAGGCAGGCAGGAGGAGAAAATGACTATTTCTGTTCAGTTACAAGTAACTGAGAAATACTGCTATTATGGTATAACATAGTAAATGGCTTTACCAAATGCTCATTTCAGCTAACTGCTCTGTTACCAGCCTATATCTAGAAGACCAAGGCTGTACAACCTTGTGTGTTTTCTGAACTAAGGTATAAAACCATTGTCTCCTTCAGAGAGTAAACCCTTATAACTAATTTTTAGTTAGCTACTATATAAACTAGAATTCTACTGCTTACCAGTGCTTAATTCCAAGCCGCCACCCCCCCCCCCCCCCCCCCCCCCGAAAATACATATAGATATTACTGTCAATAAAAATGGACTGGAGTAGTTCAAGATCATGCCTAGAAATAATTTACTATTTACTGCATCTATGATTTTCAAAGTTGACAAGATTCACTTCAAATACTTGACAATTCTTATGTTCAGTTCTCTAACTGAACCAAAAAGCACTTGGTAATGGTGTCTGTAAAACGTTATGATTAAGTAAAGTGAGTTGCAGAAAATTATTAACAAAACTTCAGTCCTTGAATCCAAAGGTAATCAGACATATAAATATATATATAATTTCCTCTATATGTATATATTTTATTTGTTGAAAATTAATTCAGCTGGTATAAACACAAGCATTAATTTGTCTGAATGTACTGCATTCCATATCTATTAATACAAGAATACTGAGCAGATGAGGAAGTGAGCTAAAGATTTATTTTACACGGATGCTGCGATCTTCATGATATCTTGAGGAACGTCAGGAAATCATCTGAATATCAGTCCCAGAAGATCATCACTTCACAGAGAGTAACCATAGACAAGTGCTTTGCTTCTTATCCAGTTTCTTCTCCCAGAGAGAAGAAACATCTTCACCCAGAGCCAGATAAATGAGAATTTACTTAATAGCTAGAACCCACTTTTTACTTCTGGTGTCACTGAAGGAAAAAAAGACCAAAAAAAACAACAAAAACTTTTCTTAGGGGACAGTACTTGACCTCTTCTTTGTAAACTCGTAAGAGAAGAAATAGTGAAAGAGCTGAGTATTGGCATGTTGTGACACATCCAGACTAGAGTGCTCTTGTCCTACAAACACACGGTAATCTAATGTTGCAAGTGATAGCTGAAGAAGGAAAAAGAAATGATCTCTAAACATTGCTCTAATTTTCAATTTGGAAATTAAACCAAGATCACTTTTATTCACTTCAACATCACAAGTTTTGCCAAGGTTTTCTGCAATACAGAGTACACCGGGTATATTAGGCATTACCACAAAACTGCAGAAACAGTGACTTTTGCTTCCATTTGTTTCACAGGTGTGGAAATTAGTCATATCAATTTAGGTTGTGAGATGAGCCATCATGATAGTCTTAGATTTGTTATCTCCCAACAATTCTAAGTTTGTGCTGTGTTCCCCCCCCCCCCCCAAAAAAAAAAAACAACAAAAAAAACAACACCATATTTAAAGACTTGGTACTACAATGATTAATAATAAAACTTTTATCATTCTTACTTACCAGAGAAACCAACACAAAAAGAATCTGAAAATAGATAAGCCACAAAGTGCTAAGTGGCCAAGTGGAAAGAAAAGTCTTGTAGTGAAATAAACATTTGTTTGAAAATAAATAAGTAAATAAATAAATAAAAATTGCAACAACAGAATGTGATGACTATCTACACTTATCTCAATCACATCACAGGGCTGCAAAGAACCATGTCTGGGAATGAGTGAATGAAAAGACTGTATACATGTGTGTGAGCACACGCATACACATACAGTCTTTTTATTCACTCATTCCCAGACATGGTTCTCTGTGTGCCTACACAGAGAGTGAGAGAAGCAACTAAAAAGTATAAAAATAAGGTCTGTATCACAGTATGCACACACAAGAATAAAGGAATTTATTTTCAAGAAGTTTCTACTACTCTGACTCCCTTATTTTTGTTTTCTACCCCTAAACAGAAGGGAGAAATGCCTACATTTGACTCCTAATTCACAATTTGTGAACACAATATTTTTAAAGTAGCTACCTCAGTATTGTTTTCCAAATTTTGTAAAGACATTTGCTTTCAGTATTTTCTTATATCATTCCCTGTATTAACATTACACATGAAACCAAAAAATATTTCACGTTTCATATGTGTTAAGCCACTGGGTTAAGCCAAGGACAGATATATCAAGTGCTACCTCTCAAGTTTATGATAATCATATTAATTTCATCACTTTCTATTCATTTATGATTTACTTAGTCAAATTTACATAATCTAATGAGAGTGATATGTAGGATCACAAGAAGTGCCATGCTACAGTAAATTTCTATCCATTCTTTCCATGTATTTGGTCCCTACTAGTGATGTATCATACAATGTGAAACTTTACTAACCACTCGGTTGAGGATCTATAACCATTTTAGTTATTGATCGCAAAAACTGAAAAGATCTTAAGTAGTTCAGCTGCCACATTATAACCAGGTATTTTTTCCTAAATATCAGTTCTGTTCTCACAGCATAAACTTTTAGTTCAAATCTTACTGTATACAGTCCCCTGTCTCTTGCAACAGTACTGTCTCAATTCTCTATTCAGAATGTAATATGTTCTTCATGAATTCTTTAATGACATTCAGGATTAAAGGAACTGCTATTTTAAGGATATATTTTCTAAACATGCTTTCCCAGAGCCTTATCATGCAGCAACTTAAGATAGTTGCAATGGTTTAAACTCCTTTAAAGAAAATATAAACTAAGCTTTTACTGCCAAAATTCTTGGATTTAGGAAGACTTCACCAGCAGTCCTTAATCATCTAAATTCTAAACTGTTCTCTAATTGTTATTATTTTCTCTGAATGCTCAATTCAAATTTTACCAGTCCAGTATACCTTCAGTATAAGGAAAACAATGCCAATTATATGGGACTAATAAAGTTGTTCTAAGCCATTTATTAAATGACATTTTTTTTTAGTGACAACTAACTGTAACTCTAATTCCTTTTTTGATGTATTCCATAGCTCTTTGGAGACCCCAAGAAATCAGGTAATCTCTCGGAGAAATACTAAAACAATCTATTTCTTGAAATGGTTCTGCTGATACATTTTTACACCACAGCACACTGGTGTAATTTCCCACATTTTCCTCAGGATCCCTGTGCGTGTTACCACAACTACTGTGGCCTGGCACTGCTCTCAGTAAGACTTTAGCCACAAACAGTATGGTCAGTAGAAGTGAAATGTCTTGTTTGTGATCCTCCTGAGAGCTGTGCAGTCTTTCTTGACTTTATTTCTGGAATTGATCTGCTAGACCTGTTTGAATAGTGTCAGAGCTGTTAATTGTGGCTTCAATACTGCCACACAAACACTGATACCTCCCTGCCTTCAAGCATGCCACCAGGGTGATGTTAATTTGAAGACCTGCTATTAAATATTTTGTTTATACAGAGGATAGTATCGGTCTTCATGAGAATATCTGCTTGACTACTTCATGATATATCAGCCCTAGAATTCACACTCTATCTGCTAAGACTAGGAGCCCACACCTAAAATGCATTATTTTATAAGCTATTGGTCACATCTAGTTACATTGCATCAGATTAAAACATTTTTTAGCATCTGTGACACGTCTGTCTGTAAGTGAAAATGTAATGGATATCTTCTCCATCAAATTTACTCTCCCTGAATTGCAATGCTGCCAGACTTTGATACAGAGAAAAAGGGAGTGGGGGGTGGAGGGAAGACCTTAGAGAAACAGAATAAAGTCCCCAAACCTTCACTCCACTCCAGCTTCTTGTGAGTTCATAAATCTTTACTTTTTCCTGATGGCCACTATTACTTGTCACTTTCTGGGATGTTTTCCACAAGACATCATTTACTTTACACCAACTGACAACAGATATATTATCTCAAAGAGTCAACAAAATTGCTCTAAAGTTAATAGTCTACTTCACAGAAGAACATATACTACTGAATCCTTAAAGTAGACTCCTTAGGGCAAAAATCTGCAGTAGTGTCTACTTAAGCCTTCAGTGTTCTTTGGTTGATTCCTACATGTTGTGTGTTCTTTCCTCACAAACCAAGAGAAATAAGGGCATTTAAAGGCCTTGTATGCTCTAGTAAATAACTGTTCAGTGAGGTGTGCAATTGCTTTATGCAAGTAAGTACAAATGGTTAGAAGCTGGAGTGCATGTAGTATGCTATGGTGGTTTTACCCTGCTGGGCAACAAAACTCCACCATAGCCACTCTCTCACTCCCACTCATCAAAGGAAGAACAGGAGAAAATGTGATTGAAAGGGCTTGAAGGAAGAGATAAGGACAGGGAGATCTCTCAACAATTACCATCATGGACTAAACAGATTCAACATAGGGAGATTAATATAATTTATTGCCTATCACTAGCAGACTAGAACAGTGAGTAACTAGAAACAAATTAAACCCACCTTTCATGTCCATATTACCCTCTTCTACATCATCCCCCCAAGCGGTGCAGGGGAACAGGGAATGGGGGCTGCAGTCAGTCCCTAACACTTCATCTCTGCCTCTCCTTCTCAGTCACTCTCTGCCCCTGCTCCACATGGGGTTGCTCCCACGGTATGCTGTCCTTCCCAAACTGATCTTATGTGATCCACAGACTTTCCACAGACTGTTCTTCCATGGGACCCATGGGCTGCAGGGGGAGGAGCCTGCTGCACCAGGGCCCTCTCCACAGGCTGCAGGGGAACTTCTGCTCCGTGCCTCGAGCACCTCCTGCCCTCCTTCTGCACTGGCCTTGGGGTCTGCAGGGCTGTCTCCCACTCCTCTCTCCCAGCTGCTGTTGTGCAGCAGGTTTTTTTGTTCGTTTTTTTGTTTTTTTCTTTCCCCTTTCTGAAATCTGCTCTTCCAGAGGCCCAACCAGCATCACACACTGGCTCAGCTCTGGCCAGTGGTGGGTCCTTTTGAAGCCAGCCCTGATCTGCCACAAGGTAGCTGCTGGACTCTACTCACAGAGGCCACCCCTGCAGCCCCCCCAGTACCAAATCCTTGCCAATCCTTAAACCCAATACACCCCTCACATCTGTGAAAAGTATATTTAAGAATTATCATTAAAATATACTCTTACATCAGTATCATCACAATCCTCACAAAAGTAATTTACGTTAAAAAAAAAAAGAATTCCCCACACCAAAGCAAATATCACAACACCGATAAAGTGGATAATTTAGACTCACTCTATCCCTCATCCCTTCACCACATTACTCCAACATATGTTCTTCACAATCATTGTACATTTTTCACAACTATTATATTCTTACAAAATGTCCAGTCCGTATTTTGTCCATTAGTTCTCTCAATTACCATCCTTATCTCAAATTCCTTGTGCCCTACATTGGTTGTCAAAAAGGACTGTGGTAGTTTTACCTTGCTGGGCAGCTGAATTCCACAATAGGCATTCTCTCAGTCCCCCTTCTCAAAGAAAAAGCAGGAGAAAATACGATTGAAACGGCTGTAGGGTTGAGATAAAGACAGGGAGATCACTTTTTTTTTTTTTTATTGTTTTTTGCAACAACTAATTAGACATGTAGAATTTAGTTATAACAGTTTTCCATTATCTCCTATTTTTTTTTTTTGGGGGGGGGGGGGGTAGGGGGTGGGGGAGGGCTGTTACAAATTCAGAATATAAAGGAATCTGAACAAAGCATACCAATTCAAGTTTACTTTTTTCATTAGCTTCTCTAATGTTTTATAACTTACATAAATAGGGATCTGATTTTCAGGATGTTTCCAAGCTCATTGAACAGTAATATTTTAAGACCAGTTTTTTTATTACTTTATTTCCAGAAATGACTGCCTAATATCCAAAGAGGCCATAGAAAAAGTATGCAAGCTAATACAGATAGTGGTAGTCTACAGGCACTTCTCTTTTATTGCCTTAAAACACATATTAAACGGATTGTCCTATACTAATATTCTGAGACCACCCTCTGTGGACAAAATTAACTGTGCATCCTGTGAATACTATTTCACCTACTTGCTTTTGTACTTTGAAAATATATTTTTTTCAACACCCACTTTTAGTTAAATAAATGGTCAATCTATCTAGTTAATCTCAAACACATTCATTTGGTCTGTTTTGATCTCTATTATACATCATTGTTTATCAATGGAATACATATGCATACTCTAGCAAACAATAAACTTAATTTTGCTCTCCAAAACTAATGGAGAGCAAAATTAGCTATTTTGATGCTAATACTAATATGTAGCCCCCACATTGACTTTGTACACACTGGAGTAATCAGTAACAAATTCTTATAATAATAATAAACACTCATCAAAACTGATACTCTTCTACTTAGACTGAAAACTTCCTGATTGCAGATAGCTAAGGAGAGCTGTGGAAAGTTAATAAACACAGTCTCTAAAGACCAGAGGTAAGGGAGGGGAACTTAAATATCCAAGCAACTTGGTGGAGGTAAAGTGAGAGAGAGAAGAAATAATATAATAGTGACTGTAGCTTTAATTATCAGATGTCAAGGACATTCAAAAGCGGAGAGGGAAAAAAAAAAAAGGTAGATAATGAAATTGTATTTCAAAGTCTTGTGTATGTCCAGATAGCAAGCAATGAAACAGTCTCATGGGATAGGAAACGTTGCCTGAAGGATCACAGATATTTTGTGGAAGACAGAAGAGGAAGGAGATTGTCATAAAATCAGGGCAACAAGGAAAACTACATCATAAGGTCCTGCTTTTGTTAAGGGATAATAAGGGCTGCAGCTATTACATCTTGTTTTATCACACTAAGGAAAGCTTGAACAGACATCCTCTCTCTCATTTTTTCTAAGGTAGGAGGGATAACAAATGAATAGGCAGTAACACCTCAGCCTCAATCCTTGAGTCTTTTGATACCAACTTCTCTCAAACTCATATAATCCACATGACATCACAGTAAGAATTCATCTTTTCAGATAAACTAAAGTAGCTATTGGCCATGTAAGTCCTCAAAACCATTTTCTCTCCTTCAAGTTGGCTACTTACAGTACATAAATTCACCAAATTGCACAAAATCATTTTGCTTTAATTTTCTAAGGTACCACTTAAAACATTGCATAGTACATTAGAAAACTTATTATGTACATGGAAGGTCAAATCATACAGAAATTACTGGCTATCAAATTAGTTAATACAGTAGATATTGTTAGGATTGAGGTGAAGAAAGCACAGAAATATTTGAATTCCTGCTATAAATTTTCATCAGTTTATGAAATCTTTTACTGCATCTAGAGATTCCCCAGGAGTCTCAAATGACATGGCCTACCTCTAAGGTGCTATTAGGATTAGAAAAACTTACTGAATAAGCTTTGCAAGACATGCAGAATCAATCATTTTTACTATTATAACCAAGACAAATTCCCATTAGAAACTATGCTACACTTTCAAGCACCTATTTTAAGTTTTTATATACTTGGTGTGCACGATATAGCAGTACTGTGTCTCAAATTACTTTTGTAAATTTAATTGATTTAATAAATTCACACAAATTGCTATTCAATTACTTACTCTTCTCTTCAGCAATTTTACAATCTTGAGCATATAGCAGAACAAAAATATAATTAAAGAGCTTATTCATTAAAGAAACACTTCTCTGCTGGTAGATCACCTGGGTTTTTCTCAAGATATTCAAGCTATACCACTTCTCTGTAAAAATGTTATTATGGAAAACTGGAAAATGATAAGTATCTGGTAATACACAGAAGGGGACTAGTTTTATACACAGTTTTCAAGCTCTTCTTTTTATTTTTAATTTTTGATAATATCATAGGTTGAAACATTTAGGTTGGAAAAGAACTCCAAGATCATCTAGTTCAACTGTTAACCTAGCACTGCCAAATCCACCATTAACGTGTCACTAAGCTCTACGTCTACATTTTTTTTTTTTTTTGAAGACCTCCAGGGATGGTGACTCAGCTATGTCCCTGGGCAGGCTGCTCCAATATTTCACAACCCTTTGAGTGAAGAAGTTTATCCTAATATCCAACATAAACCTCCCGGGGCACAACTTAAGGCCTTTTCCTCTTGTCTTATCACTAGCTGCTTAGGAAAAGAGACCAACCCCCACAGATACTTATGTGACACTTGTATGTGTCATACAAGTGAAATGTCTTGAAGACCAAAGAAAACCGTGGACCAACCACACAGCAGTGATCGGAACACAGTGAAGAATATTAATATTTTAAGTGTGTGTAGGTACTGGATATTACTATTTTAAATTTCTCTCAGGTACTATGGACCCATACTCTGTAGAGGCCCTATAAGCAATATTTTTTCTTCATAATAAAGAAATAAAGGAGGAAAATATCATCCATTTTGACTGATGAGAAGTCTGAAGCAGGGAACTACTACCTGCCTTCTTCAAGCCTGCACAAAACTGAACGTACAACATAGAACTATTAATCACAAGGACAGTGCTTTGATCATGACCACAACATTTTTTATTTTATTTTTTTTTAAATCAAGAAACTTTTTTCAGCTTAAAGGTGCCATAAATCTTGCTAAAGTGAGATGTTACTCTTCCAAGGAGAGCCAGATTGTAGTTCCCTGCAAGCAAATTAATCCACAGTTTACTAGCTCTGCAATTCCAACTTCCTTTTTAGCACTGCTTAGAGAGTTTTTGTGAATAATCTCTGCTACCTAAAGTAAATGCAGAGAGGGAAACACTGACACTGCTTCTGCCTACAAACTAAGCAAACTGTTCCAAAGAATGGCTTGGCTGTGCTAGTAGGTGGTGTATTAACTAATTCAGCTTTCCTCCCACCTCACACTTTTCAAGAAAAGTTTTGTGTTATGTGTTCTGCTCATAGAGATGTTCATAAACAGATAAGGACTTGATATTGTTTTCTGCATGTGACATTTTCTATTTTAACAGAAATTTTTATGGTGCTCAAAAATTTTACTTAGATCTAGAAGAACAAAACAAAACAGAACAAAAGCAAAACAAATCTAGTAAACAAAACCAAATACAGATGAATACAGAGAAGATGACTTTCTCTCTTAATACGTGAAAGTAACACATTTACTGATTTCAATATAACCTGAATTGGAGCATTCACTCTTTTAAGTACTCCACAAGAAAATAAACTCTGAAATAAGAGTTCTAAAAATTAACTAGAACTGTATTCCCTACAGTTTTACTATTGAATAGGGTCGACTAAACAAAATATCAAAATGTTTTCTTAAAGCTCTCTGAAGAGATTTTAATTCTCTGAGTTATCTAATTTGCGTGTATCATAATTTGTTTAAACTAGCATTCCCTCCTAATATAAAACCATACAGCAAATTTAACTTTTGGCTAAATGAACCTGCTTAGAAGTATTAAGAAATTTTTCAGTTTTGAATCACTTCACAAACAGTATAGGTACTTATAAGAAGTCAGCATTTCAGACCACTAACAGAATTAATGCTACAGTTTTTAAAATAGGATTTTCACAAAAATTAGTGTTTGAATCATACCTGACTTCTGCCCAAAGCTTCTATACAATAAATCTACTTTGGAAAGTGAAGGGTTTACAGTTTTCATATGTTACTATGAGGGAAAGCTTTACTATCCTCGATGTTATCAGTTACCCTGACATTTTGATGTACCAGCATTTTTTTTCCTCAGACCAAAGAAGTTAAATTTTTGTATAATCTTATCTGACTGTTAGATAAATCTTACAAAAGGATTACTGAGGCAATGAGGGGTGATACTTCTGCTCTACAGAATTTGAATTGCATTATACACATGCATGACCTCTATGCTACATGGAAATCTGGAGTATAGATTTTAATTGGATACCACTGCATTATCTGCAGGTGGAATACCACTGTATTAGTAGGTGTGGGTTTTTTTTTTCCCCCAGAAGTCACTGTACTTGATTAGCATTATGTTATTCCCTATGAACTCATATATTCATAATTTTCTGAAAAAAAAAAAAAAGATATAAACAGAGAAATATGCTGGCTCTTTTCTATTTAGTCTCTCATATAGAAAATTCCAAAAGCTTTTTTACTGCAATTTAGTGGGTTCTGTCCCTGTTGACTGATCTAAGAAAGGTCATTCTATAAAGAAGAGAACATGAGGTCACATGCACACACATATTTTTCTGCACCCTACTCACCACAAACCCTTTGTCAAACAAAAAATGAGTAGGACGAATTGTTAAGGAGGAAGATCTTATAAAGATTTCTAAAACATCAGTGTCATTTTCATACCTAACATCCTTCATTCCCTCTCCTACCTTCATGAATATAAAAAAAAAAAAGATAAAAGTATTATGATTAAGACAAATTCCTGTTGTGAGTAAGGCAAAAATGGAGGGAATTATATAACTGTAAAATATCAACTCATAATTTTTCTTCTTAAAACAAGGAACTGAGAGCTTACATACAGAGGAATGTGGTTGCTTATCAGAAAGTCGTTTAGCTAGAACTCAAACTGCTAAGTCATTTTAGGTCAAAGCAAAACATTTTAATCATCACTCAACAAACTGATTAGCAGTCATCAGTGACTGAGAAACTCAGTGATCTTTTCGCCTGAAACACTATTTAGTAATTGCTCTCCCTCTCATTTTACAAATCTCATCAATCATGAGAACCATGAAAAAATTTCACTTTTATTTCTTCTCACATAAGAAGCATCATACCGTTATATTCCATTGAGTTTCTTCCAAATAACTCTTACCACATGCAAACATATATGCACCCGTAGAAAAAGTGGGCAATAAACATTAACATTTCTCTAGCCAGAGCCTGAACGCCCAATAATCCACACTTCAAGAATTTCCTTTTTAGCCCCTGCTTATCCTAATGAAAAGAACTGATAACCAAATGCAAGCAAAAATGCTCACTGTTACTCTTCAGACATGTCAAACAGAAAGCACAGCCCTTCTGAAGTTAATGATTGCTCCTGCAGTCCCCAGTTGTGTCAGCAACATCTCGTACTTGATTGTTTCCATGGTAACCAACAAACTAAAGGAACTGCTGATATTCTGCTGCTATCTGTTGCCAACAGAACCTTAGTTTATTACATTTGTTTCTTTATTCTAGCCACATCTAAAACCTAATTGTCTGAGGTTAAAAAGAACTTTTGGCATTGTTAAGAGATGTTTTCTGCAAGTGATTCTTCATATAATCTACATCCAAGAGTGAGCAATAGAGAACAAAGCACCACCGAGTATTGTACTGGAATCAAACAAAACTTTCTTCCTACAAACATTAAGAGGAATTTAAACAAGGGGTTCCTGCCTCCCCCCCCCATGTATAGCCAAATAAGTGCTATGGATATAATCCTCATATAATCCACTTACAAATTATGATGGTTTTTATGTTCAGTTCCCTACGGTAACACCCCCCCCCCCCCCCCCCCCTTCAAAGGCAGAGGAACCTGCTCCACATAAAAATAAAATAAAATAAAAAATTGTTATGATTAATTGGAAACTTTATTATGAATAACATAAGGAAACAGGCCACATTAGTCAAGGTCCAAACTAATAGTTATACTAATTATTTTTTTTTTTTTTACACAGCTATTTTAGAGACCAAACAAGTTTCTATGAATAGTAGAATTAGTCCCCTGTCTTATGTGCTAATTGCTCTTCAACTTCTCTTATCTTCCACAGGGCACATACTGGATAACACACAGCACATACTCTGACTAATCCAGAATTTATGTGCAGTGCTGACTGGTCAGCTGCTACCACAGATAACACCAGTCAAATTTTACCTGTTTCCTTTAGCCACCCTCACTAAGGAGCTGTAACCAAAATTAATTTGTGTCTTTTTCCTCTATCAAGCAGGACAATTTTCCCAAAGCCCATAGGAACTCTGTTATTGTGAAGCACTTATTTGATTTAATCATTCTACTGTTATTGATCAACTGGTTCAAAAGTTATTGAAAGGAATGTATAGATATGTTTAGCCTTATTGTCATTATTTGGCAAAGCAAACTAGAGAGAAAGAAAACACTACGGTGACAAATGAATGTGCAGTGACTAAATTAAAAATCTCAGCAGAATGTTCAGATGATGCAAATGTACCAGGGCATAGGGAGCAATTTGTACATCTAGGATAAACTGGGACAAATGGTGGAGGTGAAACTAGATCAGCATAGAACCATTTATCTTCTTGAAGGGGCCATGTTAACTAATCAGCAATAGCTCTGCTGCTATTTAATAATAACCAAAAAGCTTATTCCTGACCAAACTGATTGAGCCACCTGTTAGCAGGGCAGTGTTCTTCAGGCTTTCTCAACACTAGCAGCATTATTTTCACTTTTCTAACCATTCAACAGTTTGTTGTATGACTTCTCTAAATAACACCTGAAAATAGAAGGGTCTCTGAATTTCATTAGAGTTAAATACCTGAAGTAGATGATGCCACCATCCTCTCTGCTTTTCTTTTTATATTATTTACAGGTTGATATTTCCCTGCTCTTTGAATTTAATGGCTGTACTTAGCTGTAGAATATTTTTCAATATGAATATATCCTTGATGTTCACTGAATATTAAATTAATTTCCATCTTTCGTGTTTTACATTTTATATGAAACTAGAAAAGGATTAGAAAATGAATAATTTTTAAAAGTTCATTTATTGATATTAATCCAAAAGGTCACTTAATTCTTCAGTTTCATTTCCTCCTGTTTAAAATGTAATCTTTGTCACTTTAACAAAAGTTTTGATATTCTCAGTATGATCAATATACAGAATCCCAGTGAATTCAGTATATTTTAAATTAAAACACTTTTGTAGCCTAATCATTTTGTAATCATTTGTAGCCTATACATTTATAACTATTTATTTATTTATTAAATCTAAGTTATGTAAAATAGGAAAATCAGTTAAGAATCCAAATTAGGAAAAAAAAAGTCTCTATTTAAGAGAACCCCTTTCAGTGGAAGTATAGGAGGAATCAATGGAAGCTAGCTAAATAAAGACTAGAAAAACATAATAGAAAAACCTACTCTATTTAGTTAGAGAAGGACTCCCTAAAAATTCCTGTTACAAGGTTAAGAAAAAATAAAAAAATAAATAAAATCGTAGATTACGTGGAAACTCTCAATCCAGGAGTCCTCTGTTGAAAGAAACTACACTGAAATACACCAAAATGTTAAAGTTCTATGACGATAACCAAGTATGATTAAAGATCTTAAAATGCAAATTCTTCTTTTCCTGATTTCTTCCTTACCTAGTAGAACATACAGATACAGATGGCAGTTATCCATAGCAAAATATCCTCTGATCTTTTACCCTATTTTTCACCACTTGGGAGAAAAACAAACAAGCAAAACAACAACAACAACACAGATTAAAAAATTTCCACATCATGAAAGGGAATATAACAGTATCTGAAATTACACTATCAGACTTTAAATACTTTTAATACTTTAAAAGTCACTACCTTTTAGAGACCTGCTGAGTTTATTGCAGTTGCTTAGTGTATAAAATAAGTAAAACAAGAATAAAGTAAGCCACGAATCTTTGTAGTTGTTTCTTTTTTTTTCTTTTATTCCTGCTGCATTCATAGTCATCTGATTTACAATTTCTTACCTTTGAATGATTTCTCAGCCTCAGTTGCCAGATATTATAAATGTAAATCAAAATTAGCTCCACTTAAGCACAGAGGACTAAACATAATCTCAAAGATAAGCTTTATCAGTGTGGATCTTGTTTTATATCCTTATTCAGGTTTCATACAGATATAGGAAAATTTGCAAATTATTTAACACTGATCATCTAGTATACTAAATTTTGGCTATTACTTTTTACAGCTTAAGATCAATTTCTGAACAGCAATTAAATATTTTATCTTTTGATTATATCCCTTAGGCCCTTTACATTCATATACATATTTTGGAATTAACTTTTAACTTTGAAGTTGGTTTTATAAGATAAATATATTCAACCACCAGAATTTGAGTCATTATGAAAGATGAAGTTGTGCTGAATGAATGATGTGCTTGAGATAGAGCAAACAGTGTCTGTTGATCCTTAAGGCCATTCATTAGCTTTACAGAAAGAAATGCAAGCAGAATTTAAATATTGTTAAGTCTTAATCCAGCATTTCTTTTCTGAGTGATCACCTCATTAATGACTGCCAAAGAATGACATTCAACATGCATCACCTTTAAGGGGTAATTTCCTCCATAAGATCATTGTGCCTAGGAGATGGAGGAGATGTACTATTACAGACCTTGGACTAAGGGTTCTCCTCATAATTCACAGATCTAAACTCATATGAGGCTCCACGTGTCAAAATGACATCATAATCTTTCATGAACAAAAGAAATAATCTCTTCTCTATTATTCTTGGTTGACCTATGTTCTCTACTTCCATTTTAACAACTTTTTGTGTTTTTCAAGAGAATTCTTAACATGCGAAGTGTTTGCAACCACTTCAAAATAGGACAAAACATCAGAAACTGTATTTTAAAATAATATGGGAAAGGAATACAGCACCTTATAAACCCTCTACACAGTATAAATTATCCACACTCTTTGTCAACCACTTGAAAATTTATGAACTTGTAAACAAGTCTGTGAGAAGTTCTCATCAAACAAGCTATTGATTCTTATTGTTGAATGCAAATAGAATTCATTGGACATGTAATCAAATTCCACTTAATGGCATTCTGACACTAAATGCAGAAAAGGCGTTTTCAATTATTTGCAGCCTCAATAATTTTAATCAGCTGGATAAACACACAGGAAAATAGAGTTTGCTGTATTGAATAAATAATAAATGAAAATCTGAGAATGAAAATTTCCAAAGTATAAGACATACAATTACCTTATTGAATTTATCGTATTTTATACTGAGTTTTAGTATTTTGTTTCATGAACATTCTGTGTACCCTTACCTATGATGATGAGGTAATTCGGTAAAGTGGTATGTAGACAGTTGTAATGGCTTCCAAAGTACAGCTTTATTTAGAGGAGGCAGGACCTCAGAATTCCAGAACTCTATTTAAACTCTTGTACCAAGATAAATGAAAAAGTCTCGGTACCTCTGAGAAACAATCCAGAAACCAAAAACACTGAATCAGAAGATCCTTTATAAACAGCTAACACAAAACACATAGGTAAGTCTCAGCCCTGTAAGTGTGACTACTTCTACCCAAGAAACCTAATATTCAGAAAGAAAAACAAACAAACAAACAAAACTGTGCTCTTCTTTTTTTCAAAGAGATGATTTTTTTTAAACTAACACTGATGATGCTACATTAACTTGGCCTTCCAAAAGTGTAATATGTGATTGCTACATAGAGAGCATTACACTTCAAAGTGCAATCCTTTTCTTTTTGTTTCAATTAAAATATTGTATATGCAGTAAAAAATAGTGCAGTTCTATTATGCAATGTTGATGCCATGTAGCTATTTACAGCAAATACTGTTGTGACCTCCCACTTAATGACTCTTATTGAGGATGATCGTTGCTTTCATACTTGCTCAGGAGAAAAGAAAAGACAATGAATTTTAGAGTACTGTTAAAAAAAGGCGGGGGGGGGGGACCACAAACCAATTTATTGTTGTAATTTATATGCATCATTCCTCTGAGTGCTTGAGAACTCTTCAGATCAGAGATAGAAGGCATACAATACAGCATACATCAAGATCTTATATACTTATCTATTGTCTATTTGGCTGACACTGTAAATAAAAACCTCATATTATCATACAGTATACTGCTCTGAAGGCACTGAGACTTTTCTTCAAACTATAATTAATTACCTCCAGTAATGATTTCTTTCAACTCCCAGAGGCTGTTTCAACATCAATAGCAGCTGTGTCAAAAAAAGACTAACAAAAATTAGAATATAAATCAGGTAGTGGGAAAATTATTTATTTAGTATGATTGTATATTGTCAAATTTGGAAAAAGGAGAATAAAAAATTAATGCTACCAACTTTGACTAAAATGAACTCTCTGGTCACAGACCTTATTCACATCCATCTAAATGTATTTAAACTCACATATGCCACAGAATTCTCAGATTAAAAGTGTACGTCTGATCAAAAACAGTTGCCTGTATTAATTTTATTTTAGAAAATATGTCCTCAGGAGAACTGAATTCAAGTTAAAATAATCTGTACATTATATCTGACTTTTGCTTAACAAGGACGGATCTTCACACACTTAAAATGAAAAATAAGAAATTCTGCTAGCCATGTACCAAGGATACTATGACAACAGCACTACACTGCCATCAAGTTTACTCAAGCAAACATTGTAAAATTGTGTGTCATTTTTCCTGTTAAAAATCACAGAACTAACCACTACAATTGGTTTAAGAAGTCTCCAGGTCTGTTGTCAGCAATTGTCACAGAATAACAATGAGAAATAACAGAAATACATATGTAATCATACTCATCTGTGCTTAAAAGCAAATCTGAAGTACAGATGTTTATGGAAGTACAGCGATCCAGACCTGCAAATCTGAACAGGTAGAATTCATTTGATTGTTAATTCGAAGATGATGCAAGGAAAACATTGAATAGGGTTTTCTACTGACAGGAGTTCAGTGGTGATGCCATCACATGTAATGATTTGCCATTACTAGTAGCAGGCCACAGAAGTTTTATTAACTTGACAGTACAGTATCTCAGCTCTTGCCTTGAATAAAGCTTGGTACAGTTTTGTTAGATAGTGATAGTCTCTTGCTAGCAATCAAGTGACTATTCCCTATGAATACTCTTTTTGGTCTAACAAATCTACAAAGTTAAAGACTAACAAACATTATCCCTTTAAGTGGATTTGGAGGCTATCAGACTCTAACCTAAAAGTAAATGAAGGAAGGCAGAGACATCTTAACTAGCAACCAGTAATTAAAAAAAAAAAAAAGCAAATAAAATGATGATGTCTGAAAAATAAAAAGATAAACCAATCATATACTCCTCCATGTAAAAAATTCAGGACATGCTCCCCCTTAAACCATCCCTCCACTACTACTGATCATATATATAGGTACCAGAACCACACTGGAAAGATTAAAACAAACAAAAACAGAAAAAGAGTTAAAAATTTTGGTACAAATTTAACAGAAGTCAGATCTATTGGGTATGAGGTACACAGCTGGTATGAGCACATTCAGGAAAACCAACACATTTTGCTTGTGCCAAATTTGCTGAGTGTGGTCAGACCACTGATGCAGAGCATCTGCAACGAAACATCTGCATTACCTCAAATCACAGCATCACTGCAGAGATCTTATGAAGCTGATTTACACAGTGGACATGCTGTGTAAGATTTCATCCCCAGATTTCAATTATGAAATTGTGTAATCCATTCAAGGCTTGTACCTTGTACAAGACAATTCCCTAACATCTTAAAAAAAAAAAAGCCTTAAAAACATTAGTTTTGCCACTGTAACTTACAGTTATACAATTAAAATTATTCTATAAGTATTATCCTTCTATTTTATATGTTAATCCTGTGTATTTAACACATCCTAGTCCAATTTCTTTCAGCAATTTCACATAGCTGCTGAATATTGAACATGTGAAAGTTAAAAACAACTTATCTTACTAACTTGTCTAGAAAACATCATAGTTTCCTTAAAGACAAAATAGCACATTATAATAGCACAATGCATTAGTTTATTCATACTTCCTAAATGAACTTTCCTGTCTTACTGATCCACAGTATTTTACTATATTATTTTACTATATTTGTAAATTGAGAGCTACCCACCCCACAGCACTGTAATAACCTTGGCAGCATGGTTCCTTGGTTTTGGCTTGTTTTAGTTTTGTTGTTATTTATTTGTTTGTTTTTTGGGGGGAGGGCTGGGGGTTGGTTGGTTTAGTTATCTATCTATTTATTTATTTTTGTGATCCCCGTGTAACCACACAAATGCTACTTAGCTCAAAGGATCAAAAAAATGAATACTATCTAATTTTGATACTTTCTTAAAAGCCAATTATCATACATTGTGATGGAAAGAATTCACAATAATCAATCACTCTTCAGAGCACATGTAAATCCCTCTTTGCAGGGTAGTGTGCTACTATGCTATTTCAGAACTTGAAAAAGAATGTGTGAAGTATTATTCTTCCTTCAGATCACCCTGGAAGGTAACTCTAATGTATGTGTTATGAAACCAGCAAGGCACTTCTGTCAGCCCTCTGAAAAAAATTGTCTGAAGACTATTCTAAAGTAGAATAATTTTCCTGCCAAATTTTCCTTGTGTCATCAACAAAATTATGCCCGTTTTGGCAGCAGATTAGGGTAAAAGAATAGGAGGACACAATACACTGAAAAAGTAAAAAAGTTTAAAGATGGAAGTCTTAGGCATTGTTCTCAGTTTCTGAAGGCTACATATAGAAAGACAGCACCATTTCATAAAGCTTCTGGTTCGTATGTATGCTTCTCTGCCCTTTCCCATGCATTTTTCTCACATCAAATATTCCTCTTCTCCCCGTCTAACAAAATCCATTTTTCCCATCTTCAGTGGGAATTCTTTGATCAAACATTCTACCTCTACACAAACTTTTTCTACCACGCTATTGACACCAATCTTTTGTTTGTTTGTTTGTTTCTTGTAATTATTGCTATATTTAAATATATATACATATTTATGGGTTTGTGGTTTACAGGATATAGGACAGATATGTATTACGTGTCTGCCTAAAATTACAAATAATTATAATAAAAAATAAACGATACTTAAAAAATAATACATGTATTATGATGATAAATATATATATCAGAAGATGAACATTATGTTTCTAAACATTGTTAGGAAACTATTAATTTTCATGGAAAACAATTGAAAACAAGGCACAGATATTTTCATGCTGGAGTCACACAGAGGAAAAAGTAATTAATATCTTGAATACTTATATTTAGTTGTATTTATTCTCTTCTGTTTTAACATTCTCACAATGAAGTTAAAAATTAACATTTTTTTCTATGAGTTTCCATCATATATGTGAAGTGGAAATCAATGATCTTGAGATGAAAAAGACTTAAATATGTTTAAACTTCGGATAAGTGACTGACACCAATGTTATGGTAAACACTGGTCCATAAGTATGTTACTAAGCTAATTCAGTTAAGATCATAATAGATGTAAAAATGGGAACAAACAAACAAAATAACAAACAACCCTCAAAATATGAATAAATAGTAAACCATGTATTTCATTTATGTAAAACAGATTTTTACAGTTATGTAGGACACTGGATAATGTTTGACCCTCAGCATCAACCGTTTGTCTATTTTAGACCACGCAGGCTACTCTATATTCTTTCAAATTTCTTGAGAAGGCACAGTGGCTGGATAAAAACTACATTCATAAAAATGTATCTGTATTCTATAGACTACCCTAAAACCAAAACACCAGCAACAATTGTGCATTACCAAAGCCTCGCATAATACACATGCTGAAAGATCACATGTATTTTAGAAAGAGAACATATATATTTTTTTATGTTTCTTATGTTTTAAGTAGGAAACACTGCCATATGTTATGCTTGAAATGAAGGACAATCATAACACATAAACCTGAACACAAACCACAGTGAAACTAATAGTGATAAATCAGTTTTTCTTTCTCTGCAGACTGCTTACAGCATATTTATATTCAAATATTTCAAATTATGTGTTATTATCTGGCATAATGAGTAATAATTCACCGCATAAAAAGTTTCTACAAAGGTAAATCTGCTTCCAAATCCAGTGATTTATTTAACATAAATTAAAAAAAAAAGAAAAAAAGAAAAAAAGAAAAAAAAAGAAACAGGCTATATGACCACAGATTTTCTACAACAAAAATTCTGAGTAAAAGTTTATATTTACCTTGGGATGCATTATAAAATGCCATCATATCTTCAGTGACATTTCTAAATATCAATTTGGCTGATTTTATGAAACATAGCTCTTATTTCTCTAGGGCCAAACTGAACAAACGCTAACTACTACTGCAACAGAAATTTCTTAGTCCAATAGCACTGTTGATGAGTAAGAAAAATACAAAGCCGTATCATTTTGTCCACAATTCACAGACAGATACGAAATACTCCAAACTCCATTCACATCCGGGTTAGACTTTATCAGCCTACCTACAGCAGTCTAAAACATGGGTTAGTGTTTTAGTCACAGAGGACTTTTTTTTTTTTTTTTTCAGATACTGGCTATCACATTTTATAATAATTCTTTTGTTAAAAGAAACGCACACTGTGTAAAATAACAAATTACAGAGTATCTATTTAGATCTATTTACTTCAAAGTTCATAGACAGAACCTGTCAAAATAAGTATTTTTGATGAATGTTTCTACTATTATGCTGTTTAACTGCTTGGAGAAAGTGAATTCACATCAATATAACTGAGTTTTGGAATTTGCCACAAACTGGGTGATTCACAATCTTCCTGTGTTTCCCAGTGCCTATGAAGCATATTTTTTTCATATTAAGATATAAGGTTGTATGCTACTTATAAAGTATGTAAGAGGGTTATGATGTATAGCCCTCTGAGTACAAAACGTATATTATATATTCATATATATATATAACATCTAATTTATAGACCTCTAAACATGCTTTCTATGTCATTCATGCCAAATATTTGAGGTTAAACAAAATCTCAGAGTTCTGTACATCCCATGTTTAACCCTTGATCAGAAAAAGCTATTTATTTAGTATTTTTATCTTCTGTTTAGGAACAATCCTAGCAATAAAGTAAAAAAAAAAATAATTCAAAATATATATATATGATGTACACTTCCAACATACTAGCTAACAATTATTTCATTTTCATAAAACAGCCCAGTTGTAGTTTAGAATATGTTTCCAAGCCAAGCAGGCTTACAGTTTATCATTGTTATTATTATATATATTATATTATGTATATATAGGCATCTAATGATTTTAGCGCATAATTCTATTTTACCATTCTTGGAGCAAAGCAAAGAGCCCAAAATAAGTCAAACTTGTTTTCCCTGTATAAATCCAGTATCAAATACATATTGAATGTTCCTTGTACTTTACGTATATTCCCACAGAATAAAGAGAAAAGAGTATATACACAAATAATTCCATTTTATTAAACTTTTAAATTTCATTCATCTTGATGTTCTTTTTCCATGACTGGGGATTAAGGTTTAATTTCGGTAAATTTTGTTCTTTATGGTACTTATGAATATACACAAAATAAGGGATTCCATAGACATATAGGACTACTAATTCATCAAGATGAATTAAGTTTAAAAGTTTAATAAAATGAAACTATTCAAACTGTAATCTCCTTTTTACTGATATGTTTAATTTGGAGGTAAATCCTTAACGAATATCTAAGTGGCAAAAGTTGTGATAATCAGCTTCATAGCTGAAACGAAGAAACTCTTTATTGTGACCTCTCTATCCTTCTTCTCACTCCAGTCATGTTTGCATCATTCTCATATTTCACTGTTTATCTGAAACATTCACAAAATTATTAGGTAAAAAATACTTAGGTTAAAAGTAACTAGGCATTTTATATATATATATATATATATATAAAAATTTGTTATCTTAAGATGTTTGCAAGTTTCTGCAATACTCAAAAAAATTCATTTTTTTTAATTGACATTCTTGAAGGATACTCTGACAAAAGACACCTGTAAATTACTAATATTAAAAAGTATTTAAATATATTACATGACTATAGAGTCCATGGAACATACTATAGAATGCTTCTCAAACATTGCTGTAAACTGAGTGATAGCGGTGAGTTAAGTTGTATGCTACACTTTATTAAAGTTTTAACATTAACTGTTGAAGAAGAAAATACTGCCTGCAAGCCAAGAGTAGATTATCATGTGTTATAACCCTATAAAATTTTAAATATATATATATATAGGAGAGTTTTTTTGTTTGTTTTGAGGTAATGAAAATGAGAGATTCTTCCTATAATAATGCGTAAAATGCTAAACTGTATTCCCTCCCTTCCAGTAAAAATAGAACTATTTTCGAATACGGCTTAAAGAAGTGTGGTATATGGCCCACAGTTCTATATAAACATACAGACAGTAACACATACACAGAATAGAGAATTATGTATATATACACTAATAATAGGAAAGAATTAAACTGAAAAAGAGAAGTGGGGAAGCAAACCCAGTCAGGACTAAAGATCTAATACCAACAATAGTTGAGCTGTGTGGCATAAAGAAAAAGCTATTGCTGCAGAGTGGGTAAACTAGAGAGCTAATAGTTCTCCCAAATCCAGTTAAATATGAAGCCTTCTACAGCGTAGGCAAAGGACTGTGGCATGCTTTTTGACATCAAGACAAGTTGCAATTTGAGTCACATTATATGATCTTTGATTACTAGTGTTTTTTTATGTTTTTGTTTGTGGGGGGGTTAATTTTCATTTACATTTTGTGGGAGAGAAGGAGCAAGAGGAGAGAAAGGAAGAGATAAAGGTATAGGCTATGATAAAGATATCATTGCAAAAGTAACCCTCTACTCAAGCTCTATTGGAGTGATTTTAAATGGACAAGTTTATTATGTTTCTTTTTGTGTTACAGTTTGCATGAACAGGAGAGAATCAGCACATTCTCAGAGAATACTGAGAATCTCAGCAGAGCTTTAAAGTATTCAAATAACCAGTATCTTATTTCAAATAAAGGATCTATTGGTGGATCTATTGATGGTGTCACCATCAAAACTGAAGACTTTAGCTTGTTTTT
The DNA here is from genome assembly GCF_964034855.1 of Anser brachyrhynchus. NCBI lineage: Eukaryota > Metazoa > Chordata > Aves > Anseriformes > Anatidae > Anser > Anser brachyrhynchus. Next base: position 102,654,435 of record NC_137695.1, read on the forward strand.
ACACTCTGTATAGTGCTAAAGAATATGATTATTTGGATGTCCCTTGGTACAGAACCCTTGGGGTGATATTTTTTTCTTTTAAAAGCATACTACGGAAAAAATAAATCTGTATAGATAATCTAACAGAACTGACCATAATAATATTTTTATAATTACTTGTATTCATATGAATCCATACCATTTTTTTTTTTGAAATACAGAACAATTCCAAACAAAAAGAGGGGGTACAGTGCCTATGATAAGAAGTTGGTTGTCTGAACCCCACTTAGCAACAATCATATTTTCTTCACTTTGAATATGTTGATAGGATAGCTAAATAATTTCTGGGTTTTGAGTGCATTCAGAGGCCATACTAAGAGATTCAGGTATGTGGATATGATACAAGTTTTGAAACCATTTAAGAGGAGGTGTGAAAGTTGTGGTACCGTGTCAGCATTGCACACCGGAGTAATATTAACTAGTAACTTTCTCCAACAGGAAAGTTATTAAGATGAAAAATAATCTATTAGCTAAATCTTGCTGGGACAAACAAATTTAGAGGTGTTCTACTGTTGTATTTTTATATATATTAATATCAAAATAGAACAGAAAGAAAGAACTGAACTGTCGTCATGAAGCATGAAATAACAAAAAAGCCTGGATGAGTGGGGCTCTAATACTAAGTTTATGTCCAAAGTACTGTTAAAAACAAAACCTCAATTGCCTCTATTCTACCTCGTGCACTTGTGACAGTCCAGCTATTGACCTTAACAGGACAGCTTTTGGACTTAACAATCATTTTGTCTTCTTTATTTGCCATAAATAAATAAATAAATGTGGAAGTCAAAAGTCCATCATCACTACTACAAAGTTATACCTCAACACAATTTGCACTCTTTACTGACAGAATGAAAAAATACATCTTTAAAGGCAACAAACGGATCTTCAAGTCATAATGCAATGTCCATCAGAAATGTAAACCCTTATTTCCTGAAAGGTTCAGCATAGGTAGAAAGAGTACAGCTGAATGAAGTAATCACAGAGAATGGAAATCAACCTCATAACTCTAATTTCCAGACACTAACTGCTCCTTTTCACAAATTATCTATTATGTTTCAGGTTAATGTTGTTTTCAAATATGTACAATTAAACTATTTCTCTGAGGAAGCTGGCAGTGTTGGAATTAAACCTCAACACCTTTCCTATCCATGAAACTGACAGGCAAAAAAAAAATGTCAGTTTATGTTAGAATAAAATGTGAGTTTATGTTAGAATAAAACCAAGGTTTTATTCTTTACTCTATTATTAAGGGAGGTTGTTTGTATTTCTTTTTGTGTGAAAAGCTATATAACAAAAGATGAACAGAAATAAGATACACAGGGTCTTCATATCAGGTTGTTAGATGATTCAGTCTGATTAGGAATTGAACACCTCAACAAACTCTGCAGTGATTTATTAAATGTGGAAGAGCTTCAACAAAATAGTCTTAAGAGGATCTATCCCAGCCTAGATAATAGGCTTTTCCATTTTTTTTTAATTTTATTTTTTTTCCCAGAAAATCTTTTCCTAGATTTTCCATTTTTCAGTTTAGTTTATTCTAGGACCTTATGTTCTCATTGTGTATTTTCATAAAAACTTTGGGCTTATGGAGTTGATGTTTTCCAGACTTCATTATTTAAAAAAAAAAAAAAAAAGCACCCCAACAACAAAACAGTATTATCACTTAAATATCCCTCTGCAGTTGCTTTTATATATATATATATATACACACATACACACACACATTATATATTATATGGACAGGAAAGTAAAACAGTGCTGTGTCTCATATCTTAAGAAACTGTATGCTTCTTAAAAAGGCATTAAATAATGAGATGCATCTGATTACCCCAAAATATCAATTCTGATCTAAATCATAAACATTATTATTGTATCTGTCAAACGGAACTTCCATACTATAAACAGAAACAATATCATACATTAAAATATTTTTACACTGACATACCGACTTTTTTAAGATTAAAAATATGAAAATATATTCACAAAGATAACCATACAACCCCAATCAGTTCTTACATGTACAATCATGTACTAATACAAAAAGTTACCACACATCTTTCCATAGCATAGAAGAAACTACCATCTCTTAAATATTTTACATTTCCTGTAAAGTCCCAATCAGGCCAATGAAAGAAAAGCTTACCCTCAAACAATCATCAGTGTTTGAAACAAAGAGAAGCATCAATAGCTTTCTTCACCTAACCCACTGCAGCCAGAAGGCAGATTATGTAGATATGAATACCATGCTCTTCCAGATTTTATAAACAATATCCTTCATGTAAATTGATACCATTTTAGTCCACTGGAGCCAGCAATGAAGAACTGGCAAAAGCATTCACTTACACTTACCTGGAAATATAACTTCTTGTGAAAAAGCAGTTTCTTCAATCATGGTATGTGGCTTCTGTACATATGATGAAACATAAATGTCTAAGATAATTCAGAACTACAGACACCTTTACACCTACTAATCATAAAACCACAAGAGTGTGAATGTACCGTAACCAATTTCAACTTAATCAGTTCTAGGCCATTAGACTTGGCGAAAAATATTTCCACTCAACTATGAGAGTCTGCTACAGTCATATCCCTTTGAAGGTCAGCAATTTGCACTGTTGACCTTCAAAAGGACATAAATGTTGGCAACCAATTAATTTATTACAATAACCACTAATCACAAAACAATACTAAATATAGATCATATTTAATCAATATAAAGACAAAAGTTTTGTTTGTTTGTTTGTTTTTTTGATTAGAATGGGCTGAACCTCTTGAACTTCTCTCTATTATAAAATTGCTTTGTAGCCTCTTAGCCATGCTCTACTGCTGATACAATCATTTGATACTAAGTGGGGAATATCAGTATCCCCTTCCTAAGATTTGTCTGCCTGGGCTCAGGGCAGAGAGCATAGCTGAGGGCCTGCTCCTCAGCTGCTTGGGAAGGACCAGAAAACAGTGTTTCTAGAATGCTCTGCTGGAAACCCTAAGCAAAGGCTTCTCTTCCTTCCCTTGGGAGCTTTTACGCTGAGGCTCTCCCACGGGACTTGCCTGGGCTCCAGTCCCAGTAGCCATGTCATATTTGCAGCCATGCCTGTGCTTGGCCAAATCAACCATTAATATGGCCTCAGACCTCACTGACTGGCTTCCTGGAGAGTCACCATGAACTTGCCTAGTGATTTGGACTTTCAGCTGACCCAGTCTGCCACCACCCAATCTACTCTGCTTTCCTTCCTCAGGTGCTGAGGGATTGGTGAAAGGATGAAAGTCTCTGCCTCGTCCGACCGTGGTGCTGTGCTCAGCTCCTGGCTCCCCTTTCCTTTCGAAACAGGTGGATCTCTGACATATTTGGGTAGAGGTCAACATACACACTTTGACACTGATACCAAAATTGCAGTAGTACAACATAAGAGAACGTGAAATTTCAATTCTTATAGCTACAATATATGTACACAACATTGGCAAAAGAAGATAATAGTCTCCATGGATTAATCACTTGGTAAATTTCAAAGACCTCTTGCAAACACTATAATGAGAGAAAACATAATAATATTTTCTAGAAAACTTTCAGATTCTACCATGCCTTGCTCAGGCATGGTATATTCACAATAGTGTATTGAATACAGTATGTTCTTTTGCACTAAAGAAATAAAATCTCTTTTCAGCATGGTTTCTGCTCATTTATACTACACATTTGGTAATATGATAATAAATGTCCCTGGTAATAGGATGACACATATGGAACCAAACAATGTCACCTATCTGAAAAAACACAGGAAAAAAAAGAAGGAATTAATCAGTGAATGAAAGAATGCATATAATACAAGCTGAGAGGGAGCAATACAATAAAGTAATCACCCCAAATATTCCAATCAGAAACTGGATAAATCAGTGTTGACTTTGGTATCTGAAGTCCTCTTAAATGACTTCTTGGTATATCTGACTGTAGACAAAATGCAAAATAATGATGAAAAATATGTGCTTTCCTCTGCTCATGTTATATTAAGAATGTCTTGAAGGTATTTTTTTAATGTACCTCCTATTCAACAACAATTAAACACAGTTTAGAAATATTAAACATTATTCCCTTACCCCCAAAAAAGTAATTTATTCCACAATGTTTCTGCATTATGAAGGGCAGAAGTAGGACACAACATTTGTTTTTTAAGGAACCATCTTTTTTTCATTCTTAAGCATTAAACAAAGTTCTGGTCAAGCTATCTTTAAATAAATAAATAAATAAATACATAAAAGGACATTCTCTTCAGACGGAGAAGTAACTTTGTTCATCAGCCATTATTTTTCTTCCTTACAAATTCTCTGAAACTAAGACAAGTCAATATCCCTAAATTGAGCAAAGCAAAGCATACAGAAAGTGACTGGGTCAGACAAAAGGTATTCAGCTTTATAAAATAATGTTTATGCAGTTTTGTTTGTTTGTTTGTTTTTAATAATAAAATAGAAGGTAGAGATCCTATTTCAGTTTTCTCCTTTTGCACAAGACTTAATTTTTAAACAGCTCTTAAGGCCTGATTTATTTATGTAGTTAATAAATTAATAAATATATAAATAGAAAAGCATAAAAATAAAAACTTAGTATAATGAAAAGACAACCTTTATTAATTAAGTTTGACCAGAATTACTTGGAGAAAGAGACTCCAACACTAATTCATTCAGCATAAAAGGCAAACATCAGACCTAAATTAGAACAGTCTTACAGGAATGAAGACTCAATGAACATAATAACCCAAGATAGCTATCTTGAAAGCAATGAGAACAGCATAGCACAGCAGGACAAAGCACATACTTCAGACATCTAGTGCTGTCTGTTTCTGCATTATGTTCCTGGTATGAAATGTCACAAACCACATCTTTTTCCAAGGGAGAAAAAAATAAAAAAGAGACCCAATGCTAATTAAGACCAATTTCCATAATTAGCCCTTTTTCCCCACTTTAAAAAATGAATTAGTCAACAAGCAAATCTTAAAGTCTGATACTTCAAAGCAGCCACTTTATACAAGCTAGAAGTTAAGCTTACAGATATCATTCCAAACACGGCTAAAGTTTCTACCTAATTGAGGCTGTAATAGACAGATTTGATAGGCTGAATTTAGAATAATGAAAACTTGAATTGACCAGCAACACAATTTCATATATACATTCGTCTTTACCAAGTGACAGCTTAATTATGAGAAAAAAAATAAAAAATCCCCAACCTTCTAGCACCACCAATATGTAAAGAACATATTCCAGAAATAAATAAAATGGGGGGGGGAGAGGGGGTGTAAAAAATTAAGATATTAAGATTAATTAAGATATTAAGATTAATTAAGGAAGAACTCTGAATTTTATTTTTATCACAGATATTCAGGAATGGTCTGAAACCACATTCTAGTCCAAGAACAGGGGAGAAAAAAATAAAACTTAAGAGAAATATAGCATACTTATCTGACTCAGGAAAAATAAATAAATAAATAAATAAATAAATAAATAAATGAAAACTTCTACATGCTGGAATACCTAGTTATTGAATGTGGGAAAAGATAAGGAAGAAGGCACATGAAAAGAGAGATAAATGACAAATTTCCATGCCATAGGAAGATCTTACCAGTAGACACCCAAAGAAAGACTTGACTTAAGCCACAGGAGAAAAAAGAAAAAAAAAAAGAAAAAAAATGAAATTATTTAGAAAGCTTAGGAATACCAACAAAAACAAAGTTACTAGGGTATTTAAAGCAGTAAAGGAAAGTAGGGTCAACTGAAATGCACCCTAGAAAGGTCTACAATACTAAGTGTCGAAACTTAACAGAGAAAACTATAAAGGAATATAAAACAGAACAGTTCTGATTCTACTGATAGAGGTATAGATCCAGTTTGCTACTATCATTCAAAATGAGATTGTACAATTATAAATGTTCCTTTATTTCAAAAATACTTTTTATTTTTAAAGTATATTGTGCAATAACAGAAGAAAAAAAAGTCTAAGATTTATTAGGAAAAGAATACTAAGCCTAACGGGAAATATAGTTACCCAAACATTAATATCTTTATTAATGAATTTCTGTTTACCATTCTGTCCATCTCTCCCCCCAGTTTCAGTCTAAGGGATGGAATTGACCATTTCAGCACAAATATGATTAGAAAGAAGAGTTGTATAAAGCAACTGTATCCCAAGTGGTAATTCTGACAAAACATGCTGCTTTTCAAAAATCTGCTAAGGGCGCAAATTGTGCAGCCACTGCTGCTTAACCACCACAATAAGTAGTCCCAGAGGTTTGTATTGAAACAAAGATAATTCCCCGTTGGATGAACAGTGCTAACTGTAGTATCAAAGTGTTTAACAATAGTACCATAATGTTCTCTTGAGTATTTTTTCTGATGAAGAGTTAAAAAATGCATTAACAACTCAATCAAAGAGATCTGTGACACAAAACCAGTAATGAAACACATAGCAATTATTACAAGCCGTTACTACTCATACTTCACCTAGGCAAATCATAAAGTTTCATCTCAATACTGTGGTGCCTCCTTGAAGCACCTCTGGCAGATCACATGCTGGGCTAGACTGATTCAGACCTCTGACCACTGTTGACAAGGTGGCGATTTGCATTCCCTTCTGTATTTGTCTGTGTTCACACTATTAAGTCAGCACAGCAAAAGCTGGTAAGCAGACTGCAGCAGCAGGTGCTGAGGGCTGCACCTGCAATAGGAGACCTCCTCAAAAAGTGACATTGGTCCAGCCCTGTCAAGCCCTTAGGGCTTGGAAAAACTACAGTGAATACCTGAAGCAAAATTTCCCACATAGTCCGCTACAGAAGAAATCAGTAAAGCATGTACAAAACCACCCAACAATACACCAATACCGATTCAACAGGGGATACTAGGAGACCTGTCTTAAAGCCCCATTACTTCTTCGAACCAAAATGTTCATGTATATCTGTGCAGATGCAGCGTTTGTCACCTTATCTCATTCCTTTTATTATTCTCAATCACTTGTTAAATTTTTATTTCACAACTGTAACCGTAAATACTTTTCTGGTTAATAATTTACGGTAGGTTTGTATGGAGCTTAGAGTAATAAGGCTGTATCTCATTAGAAGTGTTCTACATTCAAGTAAACAGTGGGAACAAATAAAAATGAATAAACTTTTAAATGATCCAAATATTTCTAGGAAAAATAAAATAGAGTATGAATCTACCTGTAGTATATTTTATATTTTTTTAGCAAAAGAGAAAAGTATTTAGCACTTGAATAACCAAAACTGTAACTGATATTTTGCTTTTATAAATAAATATATATATATATATATATATATGCACACCTGTGATTCACATACTATATAAAATGCATGTTACCGTGACACATATTAGTGATCTCTAATGGTGAATATGGTGAAGGGTCTGGAGGGGATGATGTATGAGGAGTGGCTGAGGTCTCTTGGTTTGTTCAGCCCAGAGCAGAGCAGGCTGAGGGGAGGCCACATGGCGGACTGAAGCTTCCTCACCAGGGGAGCGGAGGGGCTGGTGCTGAGCTCTGCTCCTTGGGGACAGCGGCAGGACCCGAGGAAATGGCATGGATCTGGGACAGGGGAGGGTCAGGCTGGGGGTTAGGGAAAGGTTCATCACCAAGAGGGTGGTTGGGGACTGGGACAGGCTCCCCAGGGAAGTGGTCACAACACCAAGTCTGCTGGAGTTCAAGAAGTGTATGGACAACACTCTCAGACATAGTGTCTGATTTTTGTTGGTCCTGTGTGCAGCCAGGAGTTGGACTCAATGATCCTTGTGGGTCCCTTCCAACTCAGGATATTCTATGATCCTATGGTTCTATTCTGATCCAACAGCATCTCATCCAAAGGGATAATTAGCAGTAATCTATTAGAACATTGCAGACACTGGAGACAAAGGTTTGACATATACAGAGATGTCTGAAACTAAAAAATAAAAAAATAATCCACTCCTGCTTAGAGATGAAAAGCACCTGGTAATACTTTTTTTTTTTCTTTCCACCAGGTAGCAAAAGACAATAGATGTAAACATTATTTGTTTTCATTAATCATTGTATTTATAAAAAGGCTACTTTATAAACAGCCTAAAAATAACTCCTTCATGAACATTTCATTTTGTACTGGCTTTTCCATTTGGAACACAGACGCTGAAAAAAAAATAAAGGGGGGGGGGTCGAACAGCTCATTTTTATTCTCACAGGCTTTTCTCACAGTGTAAGAAAGCACTGCAGAGATGCTCCAAGCACTTGCAAAAATGGAGAATGTTTTAATTCCCAAATATTATTAAAGCTGAGATTAATGATTAGATTGACAAGAGAAAAAGTCCACACCAGTGGACAGTCACAACTCTTTATGTGTTGCAAAATGTAGTACAGAAGGGTCTCTGAGACAAAATGTGGAAGGAGAAGCAAGAAATGAGCAGGCAAAATTGTTAAAGCCTGTTCAAAGATGTAATCACTGAGAAGTGTAGCACGGGTATAAAACAAAGATTTAGGAAGTGGAAAAAGTTCTAGTAGCAGTAGACTTTTCCTCAGTCTATTTCCACAGCTCTACATATACATATATATATACATATATATAAACTTACAAAGAGCATTTGTTAACGTGTTAAAATAGGATTAATAACAATAACTGATCCAATACTAAATTGTAATGTTTTTTTTTTTTTTCTCCTGATACATAATAAAAGGATATTTATCAGGTCTTTCTGAGTTGTTTTGGTGTACATTGTAAAATGTTACTCGTTTTTTCTATTTGTTTTGTTCTTGTTTGTTTTCTTGTTTTGTTGTTCAGTTTTGCTTTAAAGGAAATTTAAGGCCCCTGCAGAAACAAGGTGTTTATATTTTATTCCAGTTGTGCTGCTTCCTTTTATTTTTGCTATACTATTATCACATTATTTCTAATATGAAGCAGCTGCTCCATATTTGCACCAGTCACTTGTGAAACTCAAGAAAATTTAGTAAAGTTGGAAGGAGGTAATACCATAGTTAAAAAGATATATTTTTTTCCCTGTAGCAGATACTGTTCTGGTTAAAATATAAATTAAATAGTTTTATAAAATTTTTCATAATTTGAACTGTTATTTCCTAATGTAACATAAAACCTATCTACTGAGGGGTAAATCTATTAAGAATTGGATGAGAAGAAACACTCCTTTGACCTGTGCCGGTGGAGGGAAGGGGTGGGGAGAGGGCTGGGAGTAGCAGGGGAAGGAAGGAAGTGTCATTTAGTTGGTTAGTTTTAGATGTCAGATTTGAACTTAGGATTTCAGACATTTCATGCTACAATATTTGATTAAAAGGAAAGAATGTGTGATCTGTTGCTTGTATCTGTTCTTCAAGTATACAAATACGAAATACAAGTCAGTTTACATACTTCATGTAGATTGCAGCATGTGATTAATTTTTTGAATAATTTATAAATTTTAAAATATATTTCCACTAATATTTTGACAAAGATGCAGAAAGTTTATTAGTTTTTTAGTAATAAAACAAATAATTCATGTTTTTGAAAATGTTATTATTTTGATTTTCCCAGATCTTAAAGAAGCAATGATTGAACTGTTGTTCCTTATTCAATCCTTATTCGAGTAAAAATAAACAAACAAATAGATTTAGGAAGTGGTAATTTAGACTCAGAACCTTTAGAGGTTGTTATGGTTAAATTTAGGAAGGATGTCATTCACATCATAATCATTCCAAAACAGAAGTTCATATCTATAAGAATTAAATCTCATTCAAGACATTATCATAAAAATGAAATATTTCCTGTGTAGCAGGGGATACACCCACAATGGCATTCTGGTGGAAGGGCCAGGGTGGCCTGTTAGATATTCACTCATTTTGGCTGCTAGGCCCAGCCATGCCCTGAAGTGGGGCCACTGGAGCCCATCCTTGCCATCCTTGCCTTTGAGAGGAGACCTGCAGCCCTTGCCCCCTTCCTGTTGTCACCACCTTGCCATGTAAACCCAGCACATCTTAATTTTTCAAAGAATTTGTATAAAAAATTGAGTGCTTCCTACTTTTGAAAAATCAAACCTAAAATGTTGATGTTGTTGATGATTAGCTTAACATTACTTAGCAATCTTGCTAAATAATGTTAAGCTAAAATGGTTTCATAAAAATGCATATGTCATCACATCTTTAAGATACATGCATTTTTTTCTAATATTATAGTCTTATTATATTAAAGTTGGAAACTAAAGTTTTAAAAAAATAATAAATTAGTCTATGAATCCCCAAGCTTCACAGCTTCGCATTCTAGACTTAGATCCTGTACTAGTCCTCTACAAAACATATTCAGTGAATCAACACTTAATAAACAGACATTTAGCATAACAATTAGAGAGAATACAAAATAACACAGTTATTATTTCTTGAAATTAACATATAAATTTGCCTAAAGGTGATATTTACAGCTGAAATAGAAAATCTCTTTCCATAAATAGTATGATGGTATTGATTTAGACCATCAACAAGTTTTTTTTCTTCATTTTATCCCTTCATAGATGAACAAGGTAGATCCATTTAATATTTTTTGCCATTCTACTCATCTAACAATACAGCTATTAATTTAAAGGGCATTCTTCTACCAATAAAACAATGTAGTAACAACGTTTGATCTCAACTGTTTCATCAGTTTTTCTCATCTTGTATGACAGGAGTTAACCTTTTAAAAACTGCACATGGAAACATTTTCAACCAACATACTGCCAGCTAAGAGTAATATTAAAGCTTCGTGTTTTGAGCAAAATATGATTCATATTAACTTTTCTACTCAGAACTTCAATTTGTATACATGGCAAGAGATTGCATGCATTCTATATATTTTAGAGGTGTCCATATTAAAGAGCAAGACATCGTCAACATGAAATTATTTACATAAGGATATCCCTCTGTCTTTTGATACCCTAATATTCTGTTATATTCCATTTATAAACTGTTATAAAAGAAAAAAAAAGTTGTAATTGGTTGTTTATAACCTTTAAAAGTATGAATCAGACATACATCAATTAATATCACTATATGCTGTTCTAAACAACTAGAACAGATCTCCATATTGCATATACAGATTTTGGAGAAGCAAGGGTATTAGGTAACTGTTTTGCTCTCAAGTTCATTCTACAACACATTACCTGTAAATCTGTAAATGTAAATGTAAAAAATGTAAATGGAAATCTGTAATCATTCATATTAAAATTGATAAAAATCTCTGCATAGCTGTGATTTCAATCTTGCATGTTTCCTTTTGCTTACCTAAACATCTAACCATCACCCATGTCATACAGAAATCCTTATGCACTCTTCTAGTCTTGTGTATAGCATGTTATTTTAATTGAACTCAAACTACCATGCCAGAAAAAAAAAAAAAAAGGAAGAAAAAAAAAAAAGGCTTTTGGATTAGAATCCAAAGTCATTCTATGTTTTTTGATGATGTTCTGTGATTCCATGATTTGCAGGAGTTATTGTGAATCACAGAGAGAACAGCTGCAAATAAATCTTTTCCCATCCTATTCTTTGGATGATAACTACTATCAAGCTACTAGATGATGGTTTACAGTTTCATCTGCTAATAAATTATCATTTTTAATTTTCTCATTGAAACTGATAGTTGATAGTTTTGAAGACAATCTTATCCTGAAATCACCAGCTATGAAAATGCAAACACTACAGGAACATGCACTTTTATAATAGGAAAAGAGAGATACTAGAGCTTCGTATCCACCTTTTGACATTGATAAAAGGATGTAAAGTATTCTCACAGCCATGATACTAACAGATAGACCTGATCACAGATGTCTAATATTCTATGCAAGTAACATTAAAAAAAAAAAAAATCTAGATAACTAAAAGGTATTTGAAATACAGTAACATGCCAAAGCGGATATCCATCTTTCTGGCCATGTCTCTAACCTCAAATTACTTGCATTACAAAGAAATCATGAAAATCTTCATATCATATGATATGATAAATACCAGTAATGGAAAATCAAAAACAGATGTTCATTGTATAAGAAGATATTCTATAAAGGTAAACTATATATGTGAAATACAATTTGCTGTTCCTGAGCCACCACAGAAATACAGGAAAATCATTACATTTAGAAGCAGACCTCAGGTATAGAATAGGCTCTCTCCTCATCTTTCCCAAGAAAAATTACCTAGTGTAACAATACCTCGAATCTGGTCCTAGTTCCTCTAGTTGGTATTGTTCAACACTAAATGCACATAAAATGGCATTAAAAGATTTCTTATCTAAGCAAATAAGAATGCTTCTCATTGCCCAGTTTGCAACATCAAGTATGTACGTTTACTTTTTTTTGTTGTTAGATTTTGCTTTCTCTTATACAGCTTTCAGAGTCTCAATGAAAGTGGAAGTCTTCTGGATTACTACTTAATGTACTGGCATAGAAAATCATAAGATAGAAGAAATACCCAGAGATAAGTGTCTCTGAATAATTTATCACATCATTATTTATAGCTATACAATAATGGTTTAGAAGTGAACAGATTTTAGAAGAATATAAAATAAGAAATATTATTCCTCCTTCAGTTTTCTCTTTCCTGAAAAAGAGATTAAATATTCAGAAAGACAGATAAATGATTTGTCTCACATTTTGTTTGCTTTGACCTTTATCAGGACTCTGTAGCTACCAAAGATTAATTAATCTATTCAGTTCCTCCTGGTCATAACTTTTGCTCCATAGTCTTCTTTTCAGATTTATAATTTCCCATGGTTCTTTTTAAAAATGAAAAAAATCTTTCCGTTTCTGTACCCTGCAGAAATTCAAAGTCACTGAGCACTAATTGTGCATATCTAGTATGCACAAACACAGATGTTCTGTCTTTTATAGCTCTTGTTTTAGGGACAGCTTTTATTATTATTATTATTTTCATTTTGAAATAGTAATTCTTCATCCTCCCCAAGTAATCAAACTAAGAAATGCACATACCTTATTTTTAACCAGCAGCTTACTTTGTATATTTTGACGATCACAGCTCAACTTAATTGGTGTTGCTTTATTTTTCATTTCCAGAAGTCCCTGACTTTCTTTCACCTGCAACTTCAGTGTTCTGATTTCTTCTTCCAAACTTTGCTTTTCTGCTTCAAGTCTTTCTCTCTTTCCCCATTCAGAGGTATTCTCAAGCTTCAGCCTTTCCACCTGGGAAGAATTTATGGGGGGAGCAAGAGAACAAACAAAAAAGAAAAGGGAAGTGGAATAATAAAATAAAATCTGTTTTTTATTATAAGAAGAAGCTAACAGCCTCACCTCAAAATAAGGTGGGCATCTTAAAAATCAGTCCAAGATGTAGTACTTTTCCATGGTATGTAAAGTCAAGAACTTGAACAACAAGTTTTTCATAAATTGTATTTTCATAATAGTAAATCATAAGATAGATAACATTTTAAAATAGTAACTAGCAACCAAAATCTTATTTCTTTCCATTCTATTTATGGAACAACACTATTAAAAAAACTCTTTTAAATTACACTGAGATTGATTTTGGTCTGACAGTGTCAAAGTTCACTTTCTACTTCCCTAAAGATGAAGTATAATCACATTTTCATGTATTGTCTGTTTTTACTTTAGAATTACTACAATAAATATTCATTATACTGAAGTGATAAATTAAGTCTTCATCACTAGAGACTACTATCCTAATAACCAAAGGAAAGATTTTAAGTTTTCACACTACCCTATTTCTTAACATCATAATTAATAATCTTAACATAATTATCTTTTATAATCACTAGTGCTACCTTAATTTAGGAAAAACAAGTTTTCTTAATTCACAAATCTAATCCACATACAGGAGAAATTAAAAGTAGCAACAAAAAGCCACATTACTAGTCATAGGACGTAATTATCTCACAGCTGATTTTATTCAGAGACAAGGAGATAGAGGTTGTGTCAAGAATGTAATAAATGCTCCTCAGATTTAAAAATGAAAAACAGAGGTAAAACAAGTTGATCTTTATAGCCCAAACTGGTACTAACATATTTATTGGAAGATTATGATTGCAAGTACTTACTACTAACAAGTTATTATCAATAGATACTTATCAAAAGATTAAAACAGATTAAAATAGATTAAAAATGTGCAAATGAAAGATTCAGGTTCTTTCAATGGACTAAAAAAAATATGAAAACTGCTCATATACAAAAGTAAAAATATTAGGATCTTTACAATTTTTAGTTCAATGAAGGACAGAATCAACTATTTGATAAAAGTATGGAGACTGACAACAGTGGAAGGCACATTATTCTAGGCAAGGAAGGCTTTAGAAAGAAATAGAGAGGTGGGTGGGGTTTTGTTTGTTTGTTTGTTTTGTTTTTCATATATTGCTTACTTTTATTCTAAAATAAATTTCTGGCAGATAATGAAAAGCTGCTGTATGTAAAACAAAGAGAATGAGACATCAGAGAAACTTAATTCAGACCCTGTTAATTGTAACAATGTGATTATCTAGCTAAGTTAATAAACTTGTCTCTTCCCACCTTATTTCTAGAAAATTTTCAGTTCTTTAAGGCCCTAGTTCTTCACATGTCCCATGGACCAGAAGTGTTCTCAGTAATGAAACTATGCAAAGTGTTTGGAATACCAAGGCATAATACATGTATATGTACGTATTGTACATATATATGTACATATACATATATATACAAATATATATATTTATATATATACAAATATATATATATTTGACCAGCTCCTCACAACTGAATTTAACTAAACTCAGAATTAGGCTTACCTGTTTTGACGTAAACTGTCACATCTTTTTACATTACTAAAAAAGACATCCAGCCATGCAACTAAACTCATAGGAAGAGTGGTGCCGTTGTGTTAAAAGGTCTCCAGATAACCACAAAAGCCAGCTCAAACTGTTTCAATGACAGGATCCCTGTCTACTTTTGTTTCTTTCACAGAGAGTTCAACACACTGAGGCTGAGAAGCCTTTGTTCAAAAGAATGCTACATGACACTATCAAATCACATTGTTTGCACACTGAGAAGCCTGTTTTAGTCTTTCTGGTCTGACCATTTTATGTCATGGTCTTGACTGTAAATAAGTTGAACATACAGCAATATATGTAGATACTAAAACATAAATTTTACATATATGTAAAGAGACATACATATGTATACATATAGATAGGCACATGCCTAAATGTTACAGTGTCCTGTTCCAGGGACATTATACTATGTAGTATTAGATTTTAATAGAACACAGATAGCGATAAAAAGTGGGTGTGGGTTTTTTTGTGGTTTGGTTATTTGGTTGTTGTTTTTGTTTAAGACCACATAAATTATAACTGAAAACAGTGAATGTAAAAAAATGGAAAAATGGAAAAACTGAGAAAAGTTATTCAATCTTACATTTAAATATTTTTTTATCCTTCAACTTGGGCAGCTATAGTGAGTCAGCAGCTCCTATTTTCCTCAGTCAAAACCATATCTTCAAGAGCAAATAGCTTATATATGTGGAAAAAAAAAACCAAAAGAAATTGAATCACATTTCCCCTCAAAAGTAAAATAGCTTTCTAACTGGGGCTGAATTGTAGCCAGATAAGAGTGAAGGCGTAAGTATATTCCAACCTGTTGTCTAGTTGAAGATAGATACATACTTGGTAAAGTTCTTCCTAAGTAAAATCAAACATTAACAATGAGTCACAAAAATTAATCCATTTAAAATCAT
This sequence comes from Anser brachyrhynchus, assembly GCF_964034855.1. Taxonomy (NCBI): domain Eukaryota; kingdom Metazoa; phylum Chordata; class Aves; order Anseriformes; family Anatidae; genus Anser; species Anser brachyrhynchus. Next base: position 102,670,174 of record NC_137695.1, read on the forward strand.
TTCATTATATTTTTCATGCCATTTGAATTTTCTTAAATACTGTGCAAAGCCTCCAGGAAAGAAAATGTCAGGAAAAGATGAAACAATATGCATGAAAATATATATTCATTTAGAAGCATGGATCAAAATGAAAATGAGCAAACATATCAATCATTCATGCAGTTTGCTAGGATTCTCAAGAACATATTTAAATTATCAAAGGACAAATGATCCTTTGAAGTATATGTATTTTATTATATATATATATATATATATATATATATACACATAGAATCCAAGTGCAAATAAGTATTTTTTGTCTGCCTGGTAAAGACAAAAATCATATTAAATGGAAAATAGGAAGTATTAGTATTTACTAACAACAATCATATTCTTTTCCAGATATTTCTCTAGATAGTGTTTTGATAAACTAGAAGATTTCCCCAAAGATTGAGCAAAGTAGGAAAAAAGAAAAACCAAAGTGTTTTTTTCTCCACAAGCATTGTTACTGATAACGAAGACCAGTAATATAGAAACAGCAGTGCTGATGATTCAGAACGTTTCCATGTATACATCAGAACCCAGCCATGATATTCTCTGTTTGAAAATGAGACCCATACTACCCAAAGCTTTCTGTCATTTAGGTATGGACACTTTATTAGCAAATGGAATAAATGGGAAAACAGAGACAAAAGAACTCAGAAATTATAAGAATACACTTATTACCAAATTCATTAGAGCCATATCCAAATTCTAAGTCCATTCACATAAATACAGAGAATAGGTACCAACTAAAAAAGCAACTTCTCAGAGGTAAAAATTGAATGGATTATGTTTAGAGTTATTTTATTCTGCCAACAAAAAGATTCTTCCTCAGGCTGTTCCTTTTTGTAATGGATTACATGTTCCTCTTAAAAAAAAAAAATACACGTACCTACTCTTAAAACTTTGGTAAGTCTTAACACGTTGATATGCTGTTGAAGGTACTGTTTGGAGACAGCTCAAAACAGTTCTTACAACTGAAATGGGCTTTTGATCTAAGATTATGTACAGTAGCAAGACAGGAAGGAATATATTTCTTTTACGCTCTGCATCATATTGGCAGACTAACTGGGAACTAATTTTAACTTTTCAAACCATATACTACTATACAGTAATTATCTTTACATTATGGATTTCTCCTTGTATAAAAAGACTTTACACAGCTACTAAACTACTAACTTTGTTGTTGTCATTTTTGTTGTTTGTTTGTTTTTCCCATCTGGGTAGAGAAAGATAGAGTGAAAAGCTTGCATATTTTACATTTGTGCTACCTCACAGTCTTAGAAATATAAAACTAAATCCTCTAGAATGTGATAAGCATCTGTACTAATATTAAACATGGAATAGGGATTGACCTTTCCTCTTTTTTATTTTTATTTTTTCCCCTCGTGGTCTTCCCACTAGTGACAGGAGTGTAAGATGTTAACTGCAATACTCAAAACTATGCTAGATGCTCATGTGTTCCTAATGATGTCTTTAAACTTTATCCACTGAATTTATATACAGTAACTAGAAAAGAATCACATAGTTCTATCTACCAACAAATTATTTCTCCCTCAGATTGCTCAGATTTATAGTTATTCAAACACTGTTCAGTGAATTACAAAATCTGTATCTTTCTAAATAAATATACAAGCATAATATCTTACAAATATCTATGATAGATTTGGTACACCAGAACCCCCTAAGTTTTTACAAAGCATCTGCCAAAATACACAACCACAAATTCTAAGCCTCAAAGTTCACCTTTTCACAGTGATGATGCTAATCAATACCAATTCATTTTTGGCTGACTTCATGTAGAGAGAAATCACAAAGGTATCCAAGGTTGAATTTCAGTCAAGCAATTAAGCACAAGATGACTATCAAGGCAAGAGGTGATGTGAAAGATAAATTTACTTATCTGCGTCTGTAAAATTTAATTCAGTGCACCCACGATGGCTGCAAGCTCATGTCTACAATGATAATTTTTAATATTTAATATACCAGATACATAAGGATCTCTAGAATATTCACAAAATGATTTTCTATATGTTAGTACATTTAATAGACAAGTTTGGTATCATTGATTTTAGTATAAATCATTACTCAGCAAAGTACTAGAACTCATATTTTCTGAGCTACTATACTGGCTAATTTTCAGAATGTTAATAATTCTTATTGGTTTGTTGTTCATCAGAGTTCTCCCAAACAATATCTTATGCTTATTCAAAATGACATTTTTCATGTAATGCTCTCAAAGTATTTGTGGAAGGTGCCAGATCCCAACTTTCAGGTATCATCTCAGACCACAAACATCACAAAGTCCTCATGTGTGAATTTGTCACTCCCAGATAAAAAGATCAACTTCCTCTTGAGTGGACAGAATTTGTCTCCACATGTGAGTAATGCATTCCCAGTTCCACTCATGCTCCCAGCCCCATCAGAGCACTGGGCATACTCCCCACCCAGCTCCAGGAGTTCAGCCTGCAGCATCTGAGGCCAGCTAGCTGATGTGAGCTGTTGTAAAGAGCTGAAAGAAGACTCAGCAGAAGTCTTCACTTCATGGCTACCTTTAATGTGAATCTTTCTTCACTCAGTCCCTTCCTGAGCTACATTGCAGCTCTGCCTCTAACATGACACATTCACTGAACAGTCTGAGGAGTATTAAGAGGGATTACGGAGCCCTGGGAGCAGCAGCAAGGGACTCCGGAGTGTAGGCACTTTCTTCATCAGTCCTGTTGGTCAAAGGGAAGGGGACTGAAATGGCGAGTCTGTGGTGATTTTACCCTGCTGGGCAGCAAAACTCCACCATAGTCACTCTCTCACTCCCCCTTCTCAAATGAAAAGGGGGAGAAAATATGACAGAAAGGGCTCAACGGTTGAGATAAGGGCAGGGAGATCACTCATCAGTGATTGCTACAGGTAAAACAGACTCAACATAGGAAGATCAATATAATTTATTGCCTACCACTAGCAGACTAGAGCAATGAGAAATTAAAAATAAACTAAACCCACCTTTCATCTCCATCTAGCCTCTTCTACATCATCCCCCTGAGTAGTGCAGGGGAATGGGGAATGGGGGCTGTGGTCAGTCCCTAATGCGTCGTCTCCACCGCTCCTTCACAGTCACTCTCTGCCCCTGCTCCACGTGGGGTCCCTCCCACGGGATGCCGTCCTTCCCGAACTGATCCTGTTTGGCAGCAGCTCTTCAAGAACTGCTCCCACATGGCTCTGTACCACAGGGGCCATCTGTCAGGAGCAAACTGCTCCAGCACGGGTCCCCCACGGGCGGCAGCTCCCCCCAGACCCCCTGCTCCTGCGTGGGCTCCTCTCCACGGGCTGCAGCTCCGGCCCGGGGCCTGCTCCTGCGGGGGCTCTCCATGGGCCGCAGCCTCCTCCAGGCCACATCCACCTGCTCCACCGGGGGCTCCTCCTCAGGCTGCAGTGTGGAGATCTGCTCTGCCGTGGGACCCATGGGCTGCAGGGGGACAGCCTTCTCCACCAGGGGCCACAGGGGAACTTCTGCTCTGGGGCCTGGAGCACCTCCTGCCCTCCTTCTGCACTGACCATGGTGTCTACAGGGCTGTCTCTCCCATTTTCTCACTCCTCTCTCCCAGCTGGTGTTGTGCAGCAGTTCTTTTTCCCTTCATTAACTTTGCTCTCCCAGAGGCCCAACCAGTGTTGCTCACTGGCTCACCTCTGGCCAGTGGTGGGTCCCTTTTGGAGCCAGCTGAAGCTGGCTCTGCTCTGAAATGGGGCATCTCCTGGGCTCTGCTCACAGACGTCACCCCTGCAGACCACCGCTACCAAACCCTTGCCACATAAATCCAATACACATTTGATGCTGGCAAATCAACAGATGTTTGCAGGTCTGGTGCCACAGACAGGGGTTTGGCTACTTAGACCATGGGAGTCACTTTGAGAAACCTAGTCTTCTGGGAGCTGATGGAGCCCACCTGCCAGAGCAGGGGAAGAGCATCTCTGGTCACAGGCTTGCCAAGCTGGTGTAGAGGGCTTTAAACTAGAGTTGCTGGGGGACGGGAACCTCCCATCCTGGAGGAAAACGGGCCTTTTTTTCCCTCTGTCTTCACTGACAAGAGAATATATGTACTTGATATATGTGGCTCTAGCCACAGGGAAAAAAAAAAAAAAAAAAAAAAAGAGCCAAGGAACTAAAGGCCAGTCAGTCTCACCTCTGTGTCTGGCAAGATCATGGAGCAGATCCTTCTGGAAACTATGCTAAGGCGAACAGAAAAAAAGGAGGTGATTGGTGACAGCCAACATGGCTTCACTAAGGGCAGATCATGCCTGACAAATATGGTGGCCTTCTGTGACAGGGTTACAGCACTGGTGGATGGGGAAAAGCAGACATCATCTATCTGGACTTGTGCAAAGCATTTGACACTGTCCCATGTGATATCCTTGTCTCTAAATGGAAAAGACATGGATTTGACATAGGGACACTTGGTGGGTAAGGAATTGTCTGGATGGTATCATGCAAAGAGTTGCGGTCAATGGCTCAATGTCCAAATGGAGATTAGTGATAAGTGGTGTTCCTCATGAGTTGGTATTGGGACCAGTGCTGTTTAATATCTTTGTTGGTGACACATATTGGGTGCACCCTCAGCAAGTCTGTGGATGACACCAAGCCATGTGGTGCAGTTGACATGCTAGAGGGAAGGGATGCCATCCAGAGGGAACTGGACAGGCTTGAGAGGTGTGTCCCTTCAAAGCCAAACCATTCTATTAATCTATGATCCAGAGCTGAGCTCCAGCCCTGGTCCACAATGGACTTGGCTTCCCACACCTTCCCCATCACTGTGGACTTGTGGACTTTTCTGATAATCTGGATCTGAACCTGCTCTGCTGACCTGGCTTAAGTACTGTGGGACTGGACCCCGAACAGCACTACCTCAGCCTACCAGCTCTCCTTCACTTAGAGAGCAGCCTGCCTGTCTGCTCCCTGACAACATCACAAACATACGTGTCTCTCATAACAAAAGAGCAAAGGAACCGTGTATCTTGGAGTCAGCAAGCACTAACCTCTGGATAAAGTCTTTACTGACTTAAGAGAGAAAAATAGGAAAAAAAAAATCAGAGTGAGTTTAGACTGGTCTTTGAGGTTTAATTAAAAACAATTTTTTTTTTAAATATTCTGAAATAATCCTGAATACAATCTTCCCAAAAGTACTGATTTTATAGAAGCAAAGGGCAGTGTGAAATCATTTACTCAAATCTGCTTTTTAAAAACCTGTGTATTTATGTGTTTGCATTTAAAACAAAGACAGGAGAGATTCATATAAATTTAATTTAGATTGTAGATTATAAAACTTGGGAAAAGCTAGGAAAGTGTTTCTAGAGACCTATGATTTCCAGCTTTCAAAAGGAAGCATTTAAAATACAGATGAAGACAAGCCAAGCATTATAGTAAGAAGATGTAATTTTGATTTTATCTGTTGTAGACTGACAATGTTATCAGAAACAGAAAAAAAAAAAAAAAAAAAAAAAAGCCAGTTCAACCAGAAATTCTCTTTGTCACTTTTTAACAACAGCATTCTCTCTGGAATATTCTCCAAACAGCTTAAAAAAAAATAAAATTATAAGTAAGACAAATAAGACATATAGACTCATGACCCAAAGAGGTAAGAATTCCCTTTTAATAAAAAGAAACCTCTGGCAACCTCAATCAGATACCTGTAAACCACCTGTTTCAGCTTACACAGACCAGAAATGAAAATTTAAAATCAATGGTTTTTGTGCTTTACACAAAAAGCCCTGTACAGGTTTTAAAGTGAGAAGAATTAGTACACATTTTCAAGAGTCTTGATTTCACCACTACTTTGTGCATGGAGGTCATTTCCGCTCACCCCCACCAAAAGTTATTCTGCAAACTTAAAGCAAGAGATTGATTGAACTGAAAGCTGTGAGCCACAGATTGATTATGAATTAGAGATCATAATACTCTCCTAAATAAATAAATAAATAAATAAAAATAAAAAACTATTGAAATAACAATAAAGTATACTGAATAAATTAGTGAATTTGTCTCTTACAGATGTTTTCTTCAGAGATACTCAGTGTGTGACATGAGGCAGTTTTTGAATGATTGTTTACAGTATATGTGACTATTGCTACAATTCCTTTTTCTTTTTCATCTAAAAAGAAAAAAAAAAAAGGGAAACTAAAAGAAAAGCAATCAAATACTACTGGAATCCATAGCACCCCTTTCACAGAAAATGGAAGACAAATGTTAGTTACATTTTTATTTGACAATTACCTCAATATTCAACATAGAAAAAAAAAATTAGTCTGCTTTATTTCTGATTGTGAGCAAGTCTGCCAAGAACACCATTTAGTCCATCAGAACTATACTGATAAATGATAAATGTTATTGTGTCTGACAATATTTTAAGACACCAAGACCTGCAACAAATCTAACTTTTTAATGAATGTTTATATTCATAACAACACATAAATCTGAGCCCCAGCATGTTTAGTAATCAAATATTTCTTCCTTCTGGTGCTACTCAAATATTTAAGTCTGCTGCAAGCTGATATCATTGTACTATGTTGACATTAAAGAAAAGTTGCTGATTTATTGTTTGTTTGTTATTTTTTTTTCCTTTTCTCCATCTGATAATAGAGAAAATGCTTTGTGTATATGGCTAATTTACCAAAAGAGTAAATCATGGAATAAAATACGCAGAGGGGTATGAATAAGTTCAAGAAAAGGAAAATACTTTGAATGAGGTGAGGGAAATTACCCTTTACTTCACAGATCTTTCTTTCCATGTTGATCCTGGCACTGTTTTTATTGGTTTATTTTAAGTACAAGTTGTTATGGACTATGAATTATGCTAAAATAAATAAACATGAATATCTTCATTGAAAAGACTAGGAACCATGTCCATTTTACATAACCCTTAATGCTGCTTTAGCAGTTTGCAGTAACATACATTAACATACAGCACATAAAAGTCCTGATTATTCAGACGTTGTTTACTGCATTCATCTCTCAAATGTCATCTGAGTGGATCATAGCATACCTGATGGAGTCCCATTTAAAACAATAGATTCACGTGAAGAATTGTATAAAACCATCCTGCTGAATTCAGGGGAATCTATTATGGACTCAAGGAAAAAAAAAATAAAGTTTTGTTTCGTTTTTCTTTTTTTTTTTTTTTTTCAGTGAGTATCAGAGAGAATTATCTACAATGACTGCCAAAATTCTACTTCCAGAAATCCAGAAATTACCTGAAAATAATGAAAAAACTTCAGAGTAACTACTTTTACCTCCCTAAAAGGTAATTAACTACTTTTACCTCCCTTACCTTAGGATTGGTACACCAACACCAATCATGCACTCATTTTTACTGTAAAATTATGAAGTGCCTTTATGCTTATTTTAAACACAAGAGAAATATTTATATTTTTTGTGTGGAAAAAAAATAGGGAAGATGACCAGGTAAACACTGAAAGCTCCTTGCTGTATGATAGCCTTCTTCACTGTAATCACAATTCATAAAAAGATTGAAACCAGTGAAATATACAAACTGTCATTGTCTATCAAGTTGTACAATACTGCAATTACCAGTTTCACATTTTCATATACAAATAACAAGTTATTGAAAAAAATACCTAGGAAACCAAGAACTAGAAAGGACTCTTATATTACACATATGCAAACGTGATATAAATATTTTCTAGTCATAAACTATAAGGACAATTCTGTCAAGTAGACATTCTTTTGGGCTTACCAAAAACATAAACTTGAAAGTTTGAATGACTTTTTTTGTGTGTGTGTGCATGATTTTTTTCTGATACTTTTGTGCTTTTTTAGCTGTCTCTTCTCCCATAAAATGTCTATTTTCATATTTACACAATTATATGATTCTCACTTAGGCCCCTATTATCTCAAATTCCCTCTGGTTTTGTATACCATTAAGTAAATAATAAAAAATAATAATATGTAACCCCACTGGCCCACAAGATGGATTTTGGTTTTGACAGAGAAAAACAGTAAATATTCCTGGTAAACTATGACCTAGTTGATGATCGGGTTTAGAATTTAAAACTGAAGAGAAGTATCTGGGTTCCTTCTGAATTCTATGTCCATCAAGTTAAATTAAAATTCAAAAATCTACCTAAAAGGCTTGCTGCACTTGTATTTTATTTTGCATCTACACACAATGAGGTCAAAAAAAGTCAACTGAAAAACACCTGCAATCCCTTTAAGAGACCCATGAAGGGGAAGTGTGATGTCAGTGTGTAGGACAGAAAGATCACTATAAGGTCTCTTCTCCAGGTTGAACAACCCAAAACCCCTCAGACTGTGTTCATAGGACAGGTGCTCCAGACCTCCAATCATCTTTGTAGCATTCCTCTGGACTCGCACCAACAGGTCCATGTCCTTACAATAGGGGTTCCAGAGCTGAATGCAGTACTCCAGGTGGTCTCACAAGAGCAGAGTAAAGGGAGAGAATCACTTCCCTTGACCTTCCTTCCACAATTCTTTCGGTATGGCCCAGTTGGCTTTCTGGGCTGCAAGCACACATTGCTGGCTCGTGCTGTTTTTCATCCACCATTACTCCCCAGTCCTCTGCAGAGCTGCTCTCAATATATTCTCCTCCCAGCCTATATTTGTGCTTAAGATTGCCCTGACCCAGGTGCAGCGTCTTGTACTCAGCCTTGTTGAACTTCATATGTTTCATATGGTCCCGCCTCAAGCCTGTCAAGGTCCCTCTGGTTGGCATTCCTTCCCTCCAGTGTGTCAACCACACCACACAGCTTGGTGTTGTCCAAAAACTTGGTGAGGGTGCACTCAATCCTACATGCATTCCAATAATTGCATACCATTACTTGAAGAATTTTTCCAGACAAGGATACTGAAGAATGAAGTTCTCTTACATACTAAAACAATTCTATGAGCCAAATGCTAAACCATTTTTAAACTGTCTTGGAAATTTAGGGGCCTTCATACATAGTCTAAACTGAACAAATGTATAAATGCTTTATTAATTTTTATGGCCAAACAATATATTAAACATCCACATCAGCAAAGTTAATAATGAATATGTGAAATAAACCATGTACTTTATTCTGTTTTGGAAATGAACTTCTATACCCTCTGCAACCTGTTCAGGATGCAAATCTCATGTATTCCCAGTCCACAAAAACACTTGTTGTTTTTCCTATCAATAAAGTGTATTTTAGCTGAGAGAAATTACAGGGGAAAAAAAAAGAAAAAAAAAAGAAAAAAAAAAGATTACTAGGCCATGTGTAGATAAGAAAGTACACTTGATTATTATGAATATTAATATGTCTTCTAAATGCAAATTTAATTAGCAAAAATAATAAAAATAGAAACTAAACATGACATCTCCATACACCTTGCAGAATAAAACAGAATATCAGCTTCATCTCAGTGTTCAGTCTTGGTACAGCTTTATCTCATATTTGTTAACATAAATATTTCAATATTTAATCACTGTTCCTGGTTGGGGAGCTCTCAGATTACATACATATTTGCAGTCAAAAAGGTAGCAGGCCATATATTTGCATACATTAAAATAAAATATTTGAGTAAGAACCATACCTGAATTTTGTCATCAATATTGATACTGACTGAATTTCTAAGTAGGTTAGGTGAAATAATCATGGTGAGTACATTTTCCAGGTTGAAGGTGAAAGTACTCTTTTTAGGCTCTTCTTGAGTTTCTTGGCACTTTGTCAGTGATCATGGAAACCCTCTGAGGAACTTGTGGGTACCTGCTGCTGCCAGGTAAGGAGCCATTGGGGTAACTGTCCCTTTACTGTCATACTCTCAGACACAGACAGAGCTCCAGAAGGAGGATGCCGTTCTGCAAGTCTCAGGCTGTAGGGAGTCCCTGGGGCCTCTCACTGGGGCATACGGTATCATACACTGCAGGAGGTGTGCAGTTATTGAGGGGCTATGCTTCCATGTGAAGGAGCTGTGGGAAGAGGTTACCAGACTGCAGAGCATCAGAGAGGATGAGAAAGAGATGGACCAGATCTTCTCTGAGACCCTGAAGTTTCAAGGGCCCAAGCCTTCATTTGAGGTGGAGGGGCTGGAAGAATCTGTCCCTAAGAAGCTGGAAAGTGGAAACTCCCATGACGGTGAAGGCTGGAAGCTAGTGACTTCTCATACTAGAAGGCAGGTTCCTGCCCCATCTGATAACCTGCAGTTTCAAAACAGGTTCACTGCCCTTGCAGTTGATTAGAAGCCTGGAGTGTTGTCAAATGGACTATCTCTACTGGCTGAGCCTGAGTCTCTCAGAATCCACAGAAGGAAGCTGTAACAGCAGGAGGAGACCCCCTGCTGTGGGGGCTGGGGCACCCATCTGCTGAGCTGAATTGTCAGAGGAAGGTTTGCTGCTTGCCCCAGGGATTTTGTGGAAATGCTGCCAATTCTCAACTGGGCTTCCAACTACTACACCCTGTTGCCTTTCCATGTACATACCAATGATTCTGCCACTGTCAATGCACATATAGTGTCAAGCGCAACTGCACGGCTCTCAGGGCAATGGTCAAGGGCATGGTGGTAGTATCCTCAATCTTGCTAGTGAGAAGGAAGGCCTGAGGAGGACTGGATGGATCCTACAAGTAAGTAATTGTGCAGCTGGTTTCAGCAGCAGGATTTTGGTTTCTATGACCACAAGTCCCTTTTTGAGGGTCAATAGATGCTGCAGAGAGACAAGGTTCACCTAAGTAAGCAGGGCTGACCAACATGGTAAGGACAGCTTTAAAGAGAGGAGGAGACTCAACAAAAAAAGTGATGAAATTCTGGATGGGGCAAGGAAGCCAAGGACCCAGGATGATTGGAACAGAGGGCACATAGCAATCAACAAAATAAGGCTGAATTAGAATCACTTCAACTGTAAGCATTTAAAGAAGGAACTGTCTGCAGGACAGCCTTATGGGGAAATTTATTGTACTGATTATAAGGAATCAGCACACTTGGATGACTCTTTGACATGCTTCTGCACTATTACATGTAACATGTGTAAGAAACAGGAGGAATTAGAAGTTTGTGTAGTTACAGGGATATGAACTCATTGGGACCAAAAAGGCATGGAAACATCTTAGGAAGGCTCACATGACTGGAGTGCGGTGACAGATGCATACAGGCTCTTTAGGAAGGACACGCCAGGGTGTGCTGCCTTTTGCAGGAGAGAGCAACTGGAATACATGGAACTCCATCTTGAGATGGATCAGGAACCAACAGAGAGTTTATGTGTGAAGATTAACAGGCAGACCAATACAGATGCTATTGTAACAGGGATCTGCTATAGACTTTCTGATCAGGATCAGAAAGTAGATGAGGTCTTCTTCAAACAGGTGGAAGAAGTGTCACATTCACAGGCCCTGGTCCTCATAGGGAACTCGAATTACTTTAATAATCTGCAGCAGAATACAAGCAATCTAGGAGGTTTCTGGAGTGTATTGATGACAGCTTGCTGGCACAGGTTATTAAGAAGCCAAAAAGGAATGGTTTTCTACTAGATCTCTAACTTACAAACAAGGAAGACCTGGTTATGCATGTGAAATCTGAAGGCAGACATCATTGCTCTGATTATGAGATAGTGAAGTTCTGGACTGTGAGAAGAAGGAAGCAGGGCAAAAAGCAAGACCACAACACTAGATCTCAGGAGAATACATTTTGGTCTGTTCAGGGATCTACTCGGAAGAATCCCATGGAATAAGAGCCTAGGATCCAAGAGAACTGGTTGACATTCGATGATCCCCTTCTCCAAGCTCAAAAAAAGGTCCATCCCAGCAAAAAGAAAAGCAAAGGCAGCAGGAAGCCTGTAAGGTCTTTCAGATTTTCCAGATTAACTATCTAGGAAAGTAGGTTAGAATAGTCTTTTTCCTGAAACTAGACACTTTTAAAGGTTTAAATTGTTCAAAAGTAAAACACATTTTATTCCATCTTAAGCATGTATACAAATCTGAAGACACCAATCCTCAGAGTGATTCCTGACAACAGAAATCAAAGTTGAAGCCTTGGTTCCCATGGGAAGAAAAGAGTACATGTTCAAGACAACACTTACACAGCTGCATGAATACAAAACACTTCCAACAGAATTCAGTAATTATAATATTAGGCATTCTTTAGATATCCTTTGATACAAAGGTTATTTTTTGAATAGTAACACACACACACACACAAAAAAAATCAGATTCAAGTACTTCCCATAATTAGAAACAGACACTGAATATAAACTCCTTTGGATGTATCTTTCTGTAACACCTTTTGTAATGGAACTTCTTCAAATTATTTTTTTTTCTTGTTTGTTCTGTTTAGCAAAATATCTGTGATTAGATAAGAACAATAAGCATGACCTCATATAAAAATGTCATGTATAACATGCTTACTTGCTATACTATTACATGCAAGTGATATTTGACATGGGGTTAATATGACTTAATTCTCAAACCACATTTCATTTTTGCCTAAGACAGAACATAATAATTATAGTTCCAACCAAAAATAATCTAAATGCAGCCATTTAGATGATTTTAAAATGTTCTCTAATCTCAATCAAGAAAGGGATTTCCATTTCAGCTAATCCCTTGGAGAATATTGCTTGAAATTCATAAAGGATGCATGTTAACCAAAATTCTGAAAACCTGACAATCCATCAGTCATTTGGAGGATCAGAACTCTGATGTGCTAACATGTGCATAGATGCTTTTGCAACTACATGGAAACAGAGGTGGAAGTTTTAATTCAGGGAATACACAAGTGAATATCCAATATTAGAAAACAACTGATTTAGGAAAAGTATTGGAAAATAATTTCTTTTTAAAACATAATCACATTTTAATTGTTATGTTTCATTACTGAATGAGGGAAAACTGGAACTCTTGACATTCACACCAAAAGTTGTTTTTTCGTTTGCTTACTTGCTTTATAAACAGTAGCATGCTTTTCTTGCAGGTGATTGGATTATGACAGAACACAGATTAAACAAATGAATAGATTAAAAAAAAATGTTAAAAAACTAAGTAAATAGCAAAGATTGTTTTAGGTACAGGGATTATAGCAATAATTTCTCCTAATTTAATTTTAAACGTCAAAGGGCAGCTAATTTGGAGCATTCTTAACCAAAAGATCTGAAGCAAAACATGAGCTTTCATCCCTGACTTTGCCTCGGTGACATCTTAGCTTAATGGAAAAAAAAAAATATCAAAAAAAATCAAAAAGTTTGTTCAGTAATTCCCCAGTGTGTTTAAAGGTTCAATATGAGACATTTTGGTTTACACTTCAAAAGAAGGTATAACAGAATGCTGAGAACATTTTTTAAATGACATTTGAAATCTAGTGCTTATTTTCCAATTGCCCAGTTTAAGATTTTTTATGATCTGAAGTGGGTTCACTGTTACTATTTCTGAAGGGAGCTGTAGGGAAAGGGGGGCTTTTCTTTTTTTTTTTTTTTTCCCCTCTCCAAACATAATCTTCTCCCCAAAATAAGGATCATAGACTAACTACCCCCTTAGAGAGCTGAGACTGACTAATCCAAATCTTTCCAATCATCAAGATAAGAAAGGGATGTCAGTTTATATGCCCATGAGTAGAAATACATATACATGCTGTATTGTATGCATAAATAAGTTTCTATTCTCTGCAAAAAGGCTGAGTGATTAAATCATTTCTCTTAACCCTCAGAACAATGTAAATTTACCAATAATTTACCAAAGATAATTTAAAAATTTGGGATTTTTACAGATAAACAGCATACAAGTTCAATTGTTGCCAGACTATAACAGCCTACCTCACTTAGCTTCTTGTTATCTATCACTGTGTATTTATTATCAATTGTTAATAAATTCATGGATTAGGACAAGCCATGGGCCATTCTAATAAACATTTTAAAAGGAAGAAGAAAAACATTAATAAAAAAAAATGCAGCGATTTGTCACAAGATGATGAATGTAAGCATGTAGAAAATCACGTGAAAAAAGTAAACAGTGCAATGAGTAATCTCTCTCTTTCGTGTTTTATTTGCCATATAAATGGTCACTGAAATAACACTTCTCTGTTTTCAACTGATTCCTAAGCTGACCTTCCATCCTGACTTTATTACTGCTGTATTGAGCCAAATTTATAGATGAATAAGGTACCACAAGGTAACAGTAAATCAACAGTGGTCAGCATTACTAGAAGTAATCAAAGCAAGTTCAAACTATAATCAGTTTCATGAATTTCCTAGACTGTACCAGTGTAATGTGCTGCAGATCAGAACACCGTTCAACCCAACTTAGCATAAATTAGCCCTAAGTTATCAGATATTTGACAAGAATGTTAACTGACAGACAGGAAAAGAAAATACTAAGTAAAATTATTTCTGTTTACAGTATATTTTTCAGTGTGCCTGTTAATGAATCATACAAAGAATACATGAAAAATGATAGGAACAGTCAAAGCACTATACAAAGTTATTTTAAGTCAGGAACTAAAGAAGATCATTTATCTTACAGACACTGAAGATTGTTGACTATTCAGATTAAGTGTTAAGTGATGTTGAGATAATCTAATTGTAGAACTCTAAAAATACATACTAAATTATGTAAGTAAGCAATATTTCTGCCCATATTAGTTGAGAATTTAGCAGAACAGTTCACAGTACCTGGTATAGCCATTAGATATACTGCTTCATATCCAATAATTTTTTTTTTTCTTCTTCATGACTCAAGCAATGAGCTGTAGGCATGTTGGGGGTCAGGCAAAGAGTATCAGACAGATCAGATATTATTACATCTGTCTAAATTTCCTGTAAGATTATCAGAGCATCAGTATTTCTAATTTATGTATATCCTAAGTGAATGAAAATAGCAACTACAGATAAGCAGCTTTTCGTTTTTTTCATACTATAAGGTAACGGCAGAATAAAGATGTCTAGAAAAAAAAGGTGGAAATAATGCAGAATTTCAGTTTAACAAGAACTAGCTGTTCCAAAAATGATGTTCCATTTTAAACATCATTTAAACGTCTAAGGTGAGATGTAGAAGGCTTGATTTGCCCAGAAGACTCACTTCAGTGGAATTTCTTCCACCTGGGAAAAAACAGGGAGGGTTATGGTCACATTTATCTTCAAAAAATAAAAATTAAAAAAAAAAATCACACCTAAGTAACAATATATAATTTGCCATAAGATACAGTGTAAAACATGTTTATATACCAAGCAAGAACAGAAGGCACTTTTCTTAAAATGTATTTATAGGGTTTTTGTGGTTGTAGTGTAAAATCAACAGCACTGGTGACTTACCTTCAACTCTGTGCAAAAAGTGGAAGAGCAATGGTGGATCCAGTTCCTGTATCCCAGTTTCCACCCAGTTCTAGAAATACCTCTGCCTAAAGATTCGGAATGCTAGCTTTGCTTGTATTCTTTTTCATCTAAGGGTATTTCTTTTGATATTGATGTTCCAATAGGCTTTAGGTACCGATTAGTGTAATTTTTGTCTCATATCCCACAAACTGAGCTATAATTTTCCCTCATTAATTACCAACACACTAGACAATCTAGAGTAAGAGTATTTTCTGTACATCAGCTAGCAGACAATGTTTTTAAACAACACAGAATTCACTGCCTATAGAGGCATTTGTAAGTATACAGTGCACACCAGTGGAATTTAGCAGTATATGCATGCTTTTCACTATTCACAGTATAATGCAAAATTGCTTTGTAAATATTCCATCTCATTTAACTTTTAAACCACCTGAAAAGGATGTCCTTCAGAAATGACAAAGGCAGCTATAAAATGCTGAGGAACACTAATAAAGTGTGTACACAAGAATGTTTTATTTTTTGTGTTATAAGATTAAATAAGAATTCTAAAAACTAAAACTTTAACAGTCTTGCTAACTATAATTCAGCGTTTACAAACACCTGGACAGCACACCAAGGATTTACACTGTTTTACAAGGAGCTCGAAGATCAAACTTAGTTACTCTTTTTGTGTCTTTCAGATCGTAAGGTTAGTTACTTGACATATAAGCTAAGTTGTATGTAACAAAACTGGATAGCCCATTTCCAGGGCTGAATACGGACATTCAGTTAGCAACATCATTGACTGCAAAATTTGTATGCTGTCCAAAGAACTTAAAGATTCTTAAAGATTAAAAAAAAAAAAAAGTTGTCAAATAAATATTAGTTTAAAAACAAATATATCTAAGGTTAATGGTTTTACAGACTTGATCTTTGCTTTTCTGTGGATTGTAAGGCAAACAAAATAATAATGCATATATAAAGTTACACTGAGCAAATGCTTCTCCCTTTTAGGAATAAGAAAGTTTTTTGCAGTTCTAAATATGTTAATTGCAACATATGTGAAAACTAAGGCAAATGAAATATTAAATTATTTACTATCCCACAAAGCTGTAAACTTTTCTAGAAGTAGAACTGAAGCTTCTTAACTAGACAGTACATAAAAACTATTTTGAGTAGCTAAGAAATATTAACACATAAATCTTTAAAATATGATCACATGGGCTGTGTATAGTGTAAAAAGCACATAAATGAGTCTCTTCAAAAGCCCAAAATGTATCTAATCATCTCTGAGACTGACAGCTTTGTTACGCCACAAGTTCGCAATAATTTGCAAGATAGGATCCAGATAGCTCAACACATTTTTCCTGCAATAAACAGAAATTGTAATGAAGAGGCACTCCACTTCCATTCCTCTTTTCTCTCCAGGAAAATATTTGGTGGACATAAATCTTAATTCACTGGTTCTCTAAAGAAAGCTGAGACAACTTTCACTAGCTAGCCAGCCACACAGGATAACATTTAAGCCCCCTTTGTAGCAAGGATGTAATCTTAAGAAGAGTAGTGAATTAGAAATTGGTTTGAAACTGTTATAAAGAAAGAATACTTGAAATTAAAGAAGGGCAGAGAAAGCTGAAAGAATGAGAACTTCTGTGTATCTGTATAGAAACAGACAAAATGGTGTGCTGCAAAAAGCACTCACTTGACTGTTTATAAATGAAGAAACTGTGCTGCCAAATATCAACCAAGATTTGAATAAGCTTCTCAGTGTAAATCTTAACTTCTTGTTTTACTATTTAGTGGGAGAGTAGAATTTTTACAACAGAAAAAGAAACAAGCAATTTCAACACTAAATGCAATGTCATGTCGATCCACAAAAATTATCTAATTTATGAAGCCAATGAGGCCAAGTTCAATGCTACAATCACACATGAAGCTATAGATAATGCTTGTAGTTACTATAAAAATAAATTAACACTTTACTACCTTTTTTAGTGAACTCAAGAAATTGAGAACTGATTTACACTTTCCAAGTGATGCAAAATTGATTAAAAAAAAAAAAAAAGATGATCATTGAGGTTTTCCATATTTAGTTTGTTTTCAGGTGAGTGGATACACATCTTTCAACAGAATATAATTATTTGGAATACTAATATTCTTGGCAGCTATGAAGTTTATAACATTGCACAAAATCTCACAGTTTTCCAAAAAGCTAGCAGAGCTAACTATTGCTAAAAATGGTTTAATTTGCAGTGGCACTGACACTGAAAATCTAAACATTCTTTTCCACATTCCCAGTGGAGCTGTCCGGTGATCTACCAAAGGACATAACAGAATAAGTTATTCATGACTCTGAGACCAAAAACTCTTGGTCAAGGACATGAAAATAATCCCAAAGCAATGATTAATGTTATTAATTTATAAATTTATTTGTGATTTAATATTGCATGTGTGTATATGAATCAGATTCCATGTTTATCTGCACTTTCCTTTATTTCCCTTCCAAATTACTCACTGTCAAGAACCTTGTATGGCTCTCCAATATCCACTTCTCAACAGTGACATTCACATACAAATCTTGTGTGTTGGGGATGTATACATTTCAATAAAGGAAGAAATTTCACTTAAAAAACAACAACAAGAACAAATATAATTTCATTGACATTTGTCACATTCATCCAGACTAATGCTCTCCTGTAATTTAAAAACATGTATGTCTTGTAAATCTCAGAAGACAAACAGAATGCTCAAAATAACACCTGTTAGCAATTAAAGCAAATCAGCATGTTCCTCAGATAAAAAGCAGAAACATGCATGTATGTTTGTACATGCACATAAATAAAAACTGGAAGCTATCAATTTCCAACTTCTTCTCAGCAAGCTTTTACTCCTTGTTGTTCCATTCCTGCTGACAGTGCCATAAAACATGAAGACCACATTTCTTAAACAAAACTATTAATTAAATCTGGATTTACTTCTGTTGTGCAAAAGTATGACAAGCAAAAATCATACTTAATGAGCAAACAGAAAATAAAGAACTAAAATCTGAAGGAACTCAAATATGACAGATGTTATTTTGTTGCTATGGATGCTCATCTATGAAAGAGGTTTCATTTACATATGCACCACCTTATAATTAGAACTTGGAATTTAATAAGCTGCTTGTGATCTTTCCCAGAATGTGAAAAGAAAATTAATTAATTTGCCTAGATTATTCTAAATCTGATATGTTAAATTTATAAGAAAATGTTAATTCTATGCTAAAATTTGGTTATATAGATATATTTTGAGTTTTGTTGGATTTAAAAGGTCCTATTTTTATGAAAGCTAAATCCAGAAAGATGCAACAAAAGTAATTGTTAGCCTTCTACTCATGGACTTATTTTGAAATGAACACTGCTTTTCTAACACCATCCCTATATACCCAGGCAATGTTCCTATATTTCTCCTTTGTAGCCTGAATTCCTGTATAGTGCTTTCTGACATCAGAACTCCACCATGAGTTCTCTGCTAAGCTAAATCTGTTTCCTGACACATCTACTTCTCCTAAGTTCTCCTGAGTATGTGGACAGACCTTTCCTGCACTTGGAAGATACTGTCCCTTGAGGCCTGCTGGTTTTGATGAACTCCTTTGTTTATCAGTCAGAGCTACCTCCCATGAGATCCCACCCACCACTTCCCTGACTAAGACAACCCTCTTCTTTCTTTAAGTTCAGGGTCTGTATGCTCTTACTACTTGTCTTTCTCACTTCCTTCAGGACCATAGGCTCTTATATTTCAAAGTCATTATTGACAATGACATTACTTACCATCACATCTCCAATTACTTTCCTCCATATTAGTTAACAGCAGATCCAGGTATATATTGCCACTGGTTGGTCCATCTAATACCTACAGCAAGGAATTATTTCTGAAATCCTCCAGAATCTGATTGCATTGCATCCAGCCGTGATGCCCTTCCATCAGTTGTACTGTCAGCCCCCATGAGAATCACATTCTGCAATTCAGAGACTTAGGTTCTTTAAAGACATATTCGCTTCCTCGTCAGGTGGTCTGTAACAAGCTCCCACCACAATCTCACCCTTACTGATCTCTCCTCTGATCCCAAGCCACAAGCTCTTAGCTCAACTATCACCATCAAACAGAAGATCTCGAAAGATTTGAGCTGTTTATAGATCTGAGTGCAACTTCCAACCCTTCACACTTCCCTTCCCTATCTTACCTGAAAAGCTTAAATCAGTCCTTCACAGCACTCCAGGTGTATGAACTTGGCAGAGTATCTTAATTGCTCCAACAATATTGTAGTTCTGTAATCACATACAGCTCTAACTCTTCCTGCTTGTTTCTGAGGATGTGTATTTCTATATCAATACTGGCAGGTGTCCCTTCACCTTGTTTTATCATTCCTGAAGCCTCTCTTGCTCCTATCAGCCTGTACCCTGAGCTTCCCACCCTTCACCACCACTTGTTCACTTAACTGTGGGTTGTGATCTCCTTCCCCCACCATTCTTTGTTCAAAACTCTGCTCACCACGCTAACCAGCTTGTTGAATCAAGGAAACAATACCTTGGCCCCACACAGTACCTAAGCCCAGAGCTATGTACTCATTCTCAATATGCCCTCTACAGTGCTGCTGGTGCCAATGTGGATGAGCAGCCAGAAATACTAGTCTAAGGACTGGACAGGCCTTGGAAATCTCTCCACATGTCCTGGATCAAAGTCCACAGCAAGCAACATAATAACCCTCAAAATGTCAAGTGTGAGACACAGAGTTTCTGTCTCCACAGGAGGGACTCTCCCACTACTGCCAGTTGCTGTTTCCTCCTCATATTAATGCATAGTTCAGGTTAAAGCTGGCTCTGCACATGGGAAGGAAGATTCTTTTGCAACAATAGAGGCAGAGAATGGAAAGACTGGGGAGTAGCTTCTCTGGAAATGTCCTTGGGTGTCCTGGTGGGCAGCAAACTTAATGTAAGCTAGCCATGTGCCCTGACAGCGAAGATGGATAAAAGCACCTTACGTGGTATTAGTAGTAACTGTACTGGGTCTGGCTGGGATGGAGTTAACTTTCCCTGCAGCAGCCCATACAGTGCTGTGCTCCACACCTGTAGCTAGAACAGCACTGGCATCATACCAGTGTTTTGTCTACTGCTGAGCAATACTGGCACCGTATCAGGACTCCCTGTAACCCCACCAGAGCCAGCTGGCTCAGGGTGGGCAAGAGGTGAGGAAGGAACATCACCAGGGCAGCTGACCTAAACCAACCAAAGGGAAATTCCATAACATATGATGTCGCACTCAGCAATAAAAGGTGGAAAAAGGAAGAGGGGAGGGGTGGGCTCTCGTGAAAAAGTCGGTCCTCCCAAACAACGTGCATTAAGGCCCTTCTTCAAGGAGGTCATCAAGCATCACTTGCTGGTGGGAAGCAGAGAGCAATTTCTTTCCTCTGCACTTCCACATGGCCTTTGCTTTTTTGTTGTTGTTGTTTGGTTGGTTGATTTTTTTGTTTGTTTTTTTTCCCCTTTTCCATTTTCCCTTTAGTTAAATTATTTAATAAATAATAATTTTCCCTTAATAATTATTTTTTCATTTAATTAAATTATCTTTATTTCAACCCATGAGTTGTTTCTTTCCTTTTCTTCTTCCCCTCCTCTTCTGAGGAGGGTGAGTGAGAGAGTGGTTGTGATGGAGCTCAGCCGCCTAGCAAGGTAAAACCACCACAGTAACACAGGCTGGCTGAGTGCTTACAGCACTTGTTAGACCACATGCAGAATACTGCAACCAGTTTGGGGATCCTTGCACAGGAAAATGTGGATGAACTGAAGCATGCTCAGAAGACCACAAAGACAGTTGCATACTGGAGCACTTGCTCTGCGATGAGAGGTCAAATGAGCACAGTTTGTTCAGCCTGGAGAAGAGAGGACTTCGGTGTGCCTCTCCTCTCTTTGATAATACCATTACTTACAGAGGGATTATCAAAGAGATGAAGCCAGGTCCTTCACAGTGGTGCAGACTGGGAGAACAACACACAACAAGCATATATTGGAACATGAGATGTTCTGATGATACCATCAGAAGCCAGAACCTTCTTCACCATAAGAAGAGTCTACCAGCGGGAAAGGCTGCCCAGAAAGGCTGTGCAGCCTCCAATCTTTGGAGACTTTCAAGACCTTACTGAACATAATCCTGAGCAGCCAGATCTGATCTCAGAGATGATCCAACTCTGGATCAGAGACCTCAATAGGTTCCTTCCAGCTTGAATTATTCTATGGTCCTGTGGTGAATACAGTTTAAAAAAAAAAAAAAAAAAAAAAAAAAGGATAAATAGTTGTTTATCATTTTTGTAAACCCTAAAAATGATTTTATTCTAAGTTACACATAGAAAATCTGAAGTCTCTGTTTTGTTTCTTATTCTACATTATAATAATGTATTGCTAGCATACCTGGTTCAGACTTTCCAGCTTAGATTGTCTTAGTTCTTCATATTTCCATTTCCAAAGAGATAATTCATTTGTTGTCCTTTCCACTTCTTTTTCCAGAAATACATTCATTCTGAAAGTGTTTTAAAAATCAGTATTACATTTTTTGAAAACAACAAAAGACAAATTATACTTAATTTTCTTTATATAGGTTCAGCTCTATTTTGCTGCCTTTTTCAACTGCATATTTGTGGGGTTTGTTTTCTGTTTGCTTGTTTGTTTTTAATTACAAACCTACCTACTATCACCATATAATTATTCTAAGAGATTTACCAAAAATAATAGCAGAGAAGAACAAACAAAGAAATCCAGTTGTATAAAATTCAAATTTTAAATTAAATAAAACTTTGGGCTCAACTGAAGAAAATAGGGAAATAGACTTCAATTAGTGATCTAGATTGCATAATATATGGTGAGATAGCAAAAATCCTCAGATAAAAGGTACTGTACCTATTATTTGGCTACAGGCAAAAGATTATTTTAAGTCTACACATATGTGGAAATATATACAGTATGTACAGAGTACTGAACAGAAATCCACAGGATCTACTTTAGATGTAAAAAGAAAAAGAAAAAATTAAAAAAGGGGTTAAAATGTGTTCCTTGGCTGTTTAAAAAATAATTGCTCTTGAAAGAATATGTTAGCCACATTTTGGAAATTTGGATTATTTAGCTCAGAGGGACTCATCTTCATTAAAGTGACAACTTTAAGGATTTGCCTCTGGAACGTTATTTGAGCATGTCCATTCCTACATTCAGGAAAATATTTAGGCTGTGATTCACAAAGAATGAATGATGGTTCCTTGGAGAAAGGTATTGCATTACTGAAACGCTGAAGTTTGATTTTGATTTTTACCTGTCTTCAAAACACTTACATTATTTTCAACCATTCAGTAGATAATGTAAGAAATATGAAGCAGCAGAGGCACTATAGGTGTTCTTGTCTTTGAGACCAGATAAAAACTCATTTCTGTGTCCACAGTAAAGACTATTAGCCAAGTTCCAAAGATAAGAATGAACTTATCATAACTTACATGTTTTACACCTATTTCTAATTTATACCTATTTATAATTTATGCTTTCATAATTTCATTTAAAATTTGTGTAGCATGTGTACATCATTTTGCAATAGTCTAGGAAAATAGAATTTGGACCACAACTAAAAACAGAAAAAAAAAATCTTAATTGCAAATAAAATCTTTTAAATTATATTTCTAATATTTTTAATGAAATACTGTCACAGTTTATAATCCCTGAATATTCAATTGGCTATAAACAGCAATGCAGGAATAAAATATAGAAGTCAGGACTCTGAAGAAATCTAAAATATGAAAAATAGTAAAGCCATAGAAGCACTATTATGTTGGGAGATGAAAATTTTACATTATATACATAATACAAAACTAGAGGGATGCAGGGTGATGAGAAAAGAGAAAGATATTGAAACAGTGAAAAAAGAAAATTCAACTAGCAATAAAATAAATGTATGTCACAGTAGCTATTTTCTATTCTGTGGCTAATGGAATTTGTAAACCTTTTGACAGAAAGTATTTTTGTCAGGTTGACTTTAACTACATTCTGAGAATATTTGGTTAACATCCATCTTTCACAGCAACATTGTTAACCTTAAGGAATTAAACCATAGTATATTTGATGAGATGTCTCTAGGGCATGTCTACGCAGCACACTGCAGGCCTGTGCAGAGGTGTGAGAGTTACCGCTGAGTAATCTGGCTCAGGGCCTAGAAGCAACGTTAGCTATGCCAATGAAGCAATTCACTTGAATGAACTATCTTCTTGTTGCCTCTGAATTTGCAACTGAAGTTAACATTCTTGAACCAGAACCATCTGAACTATTTATGGAGAGGTTAGTAAGGTAAGTAGAGACATGTCCAAACAGTAGCTCTGCATGACTCCATGAGCTGGTTTGAGTTTGGAGAGAATGTAGCTGCAATTCTGGAGCATTGTGGGGAAATATATATATATATATATATATATATATATATATATGCTGAATGGTCCTGTGCAGAATGAGCAAGATCATACTGGCTGCCAAGGTAACCTTTGGCCTAGTGGGTTCAAGCTGTCTATAAACCAAGCTTGCTTTTGATGCAGCGCAGCAGTGTCCTTGGCTTACTTTGATTGAGAAAACTGCTAAATTGTGAGGAAGATGTGAGAAAATACTTAAGCTAGAGCTATGCAAGATAAGTAAAAATGCAAATGGGTAAGAACACCGAGACAGTGATTACTAGCAGCTCCAGGATCCAGGACCAAAAAGTACTGACATGAAGTATAAATCTCTAAGAGAAAATCTGGGAATCTGAAGATGGCGACTCATCAAAATCATCCCATTCCCATGAGAAGTGGAGACTAATTCTTTGTGAGCTGGCAGATGATAGCTTGCCCAACAAAGACTCATAGGGCGTCTCAGAGACTGGTGACTATGTTAATAATGTTCCTAGTAACATTATTCCTAGGTATATATTGTGTGCATAGCCAAAAATAATTACTTCATACTTTCAGGTTGCATATATTCTGCTTACAGAACCTCTTTGTAAGCAGGAAATGTTGCCCAAGATGACCTAGGGAGGAAGTTGTTACACCAATGTCCACTATTATATAAAAATCACTGCTATGTAAGCAGGTACTGCCTGAGGTAGGTGGACTTTGAAATCAAAGTCTATGAAAATTTCCTCTTAAGCACGAGGCACTCCAATAAGTGAGTACAACAAACATTAGATATTATTTCATTGGTACCACGTTGCTGGTAAGTATGATTTTGTGATTAACTGTATATTCTTAACACTTCTATATGGAGAGCATCTTATGCAAATGACAAACAAGACAAAGAAAACAAGAAACACATACATAGTACTGTGAAATGTTTTCAAAACAGGGAAATATAGATTTTCAAAACCACTAATCAGTATATATATATATATTTCTGAATTATTTAAGGCAATTAATAAAGCATAGAAATATCTAGGAGAACATAATATGAGCTGTAAATGCAAAACAGCACCATATCTACTTCAGAAAATGTCTTTTAAAAATTATTTTTAAATAGAGATTTCCCCAAGGAGAACCCCCAAGCACTTACTCTCTTTCCTTCTGTAAGATTTTCTGTAACTCAGCCAAATGCAAATGCAAGACAGAAACATGTATTAAATCATTCTCTGATGTCGGGTCTATATTGTCCAGACTTTTTTTTCGTTCCTCCAAATAAATACTGGCAATTCCACAGGGAATGGAATCAGAGTGCTTTAGAGTTATTTTTTTATTTTGATTGCTTCTTAAAGAATCTTTGATTATTTCCACATCCTGAGAAAAGAGAAAAACATGACATTTCAGAAAACATAAATAAAAAGTCTAAACATAACTTCTGCAAGGCCTACCAAGGCTCTTCCAAACACTTAAACCATGGAGGGGGAAAAAGGGAATAAGTAACATCTTGTATACTTGCATAGGATACAATTAGAATGCTCTCTAATGCAAAAAAGTCATTCTGGTTGGAGTAATCACTGTTGTTTTGTGACACCTCACACTCTGTGAATGTGCGAGATGTTATGTATGCAAGATGTTTCTAATGTATCACTCCTCAACAAATAGGTTCCAGTTATCACTGGTTGGCTATAACTATGGTGAAGACAGAAACCTAGAACTTTTAGAAACAGAAACAGAATTTGTACGTACAGATAATATATTGAGAAATTCCACGTAAGAACTCTTAGACTTCTAATAAAAATCATGTTGAAGCAAGTGATGGACTTTAACAAGTTTTGTATAAGGACTAGTTACTTGCATAACATACCAATCTGTGTCCAATCCAGAAAGCAAAAGCACTATAATACCTGTTTTGAGGGTACACATTTTGCATGTAAACTCTAAGCAAAATTAAAAACAGGTAGAAAAAAATGACTAAAAAATAAAATACATTTGCATTAGGAAGACTGAACAATAGTTTTCTTCAGAAATACGCTTAATTTTTATAACCTCTCACCAATTGTGCTTAAAAGCTAATCACATTTTAGCATGGTACCAACAGTACTGTTTCATACCAGTCTATTCTTTTGAGATTTTAATTGCTCTCCTTACCAAATAAAAATCTTGCTACTTTGAAGAGGAATTTGATTCACCTCTTCCCTCATTTCAGAAATTCCAAGAAAGGAGAACTAAGTAATTTTATCTTAGATATCAGGAAAATACACTACTTTTTTTTTTTTTTTTGGACATAACAGTACACGAAATGTGAAGAATTCAGAGGTAACCTGATACCTTATAACATGCAAGATAGAACAAGAGATTATTGGAGGCAAGAGTCTGCCTCTTTTACTTATATGTTTAGCCACAGCTGAGGGATATGAATAGTTTTCCATGTTTCTCACGACCAAATCACATGGTATTTTGGTGAAAATGCTTGAAAAATTCCATTTCTACACACATCCATAATTTCCTTCTTCTTACTGAGCTACAAAAGTCCCCATTCTTTACCTTCTTTGTGTCTTCGGCCACAGGAATCTTGCTGGCTTTGCTCAGTTCTTTCACAGGTTCTTGTTCTGGAAATGTTAACTGGTTTAGGTCTTGTTTTATATGCGATATTTCTGAGCAACTGCATTCTGTTTTCCAAGTAGTTACATTTTCTAATTTTTCCTTCTCACTTACTAAATCTTGATTTAACTTTTTAAGCATACTCATTTCTTTTACAACATTGTCTAATTTTATTCTCAATTGCCTTGCTTCCTCTCGGGCTTTATTTCTTTCTGCTCTAACTTTGCTCCATTTCTCCCTCCAGTTAGCAGTACAATCTGACCACCAGCGCATGGTCTTCTCCATTTGTGCAGCTCTGGCTTTAACTTCTTCTAGTTCCCGAATTTTTACTGCTTCAAAAATTTCCAAATCGCTGTTGTAATTCATATGCATACATGTATAATTAGATGAATATGGATAGAAATGTTGAGATGGAAGATTTGAATTACACATATTGCCATCTGGTTGGCAAACTTCAGCTGATTTATAAGGTTGTCTTGGCTGGGTCCTAAAAACCTGCGTCTCTTCCATTATTTTCTGAACAGAGCCTATGTTCATGTTTTGATTCATAATCTAATTTCACTCCTAAAAAAGACAAAGATAATATTTTAGCTTTGCTCAATTAAATTATGTTTTATGAATAACCTCAAACAGTATTTTATTTTACTGTTATAATAATGATATAATCTTATTAATAATACTGTTAGGCATTTTAGCAGTATATTTCATTAAGAAATAGCTATGAAAATATATTTTATGTAACATTTTTGAGTACAGCATAAACAGACATACTTATTACTTGTTTAGGAATTGTTACCAAAGGAAATGTCATTTAATATGCTTTCAAAAATTTCTGAGTCTAAAAAAATTACGCAAAAACTGTCTTCTTTCAAGACAACATTAAATTGAATCAATATATATTTTAAATGTCTAGTAAGATGAAAGGATTTAGCTACAACTACAGTCACAGATTCATTTGCCTTCTTTCTCAAACTATGGAACTTCATACTAAGCAAAACTTACCTTGTAATTTATCTACATAAGCAAAAAAATACCAATTCACTTTTGGATTTTCTTTGTTTCACAAGAAAAAGGAAATCAAGAATCTTTATGGTGTGCTTTATTTTGCGATCTACATTCCAGAAACTGTCCAGAAAGTGTATTCACCTATTATTCTTGAAAGAATATCAATATCCTAACAGTAAATCTGGCTGCTCTCTTTCATTATTTATCCACTATTACTCATTTGCCCAGAGGAAAATCAACACCTCAGAAGTTGCTTTCCCATCCCATTGCTAAAACAATGATGATATGGACAAGCTGTAGTCACTTTTTTTTTTCCTCTTGGTTAAAATTAAATTAAATTAAATTAAATTAAAATCTTGCTATACCAATAGAAGATTAAATTGTTTAAAGTAAAAAAAATTTCTCTTATATTCCAACATCCATGTTTAATAAAAATCATGTTTATATGTTACAGTGATTAGCATTAACACCTGTATTTGAAATGTAGAAAATAAATGCAGTAAACAAAGCACTGAAGAGTAGACAGTTTTGACATTATGGTTCTTTCATGTTTCATTTCAGCTGGGTAGAAGTTTCTGAATTTTCTGGTTCCATTTTCTCACCTATTATCAACTTTTCAGTGCTTTCCAGGACACTTACTTGCCACTCATTAGGAGGTTCTGGAGAATTGTGGTAGATGACTACAGATATGAGAAAAGGAAAAACATGGAAATAGACTCCAGCTCCCTTCATCGTCACTGTCTGGTTAGCACCAGCAACCCACACAACAACACTACACAGCTGCATAACAGCCATTGCCAAAGCTTAATCAAGGTAGTGTCTTTTCCTTGTTGCCTGATCTCTTTCCGGAACTGTCATCTAAATAAACCTTACCCAAAACACAAAGATATCTCCACACATGATTTTGAAAGAGGCACGTTAGAGCCAAAATAATTAAATATTAAAATCTTACTGTAGTTTGTTACTTTAATTTTTGTTTTGTGGTAATGCCTTTTTTTTCCTAAAGTGTAGGAAGGAAGGAAGGAAGGAAGGAGGGAAGGGAAAACAAGAAAGAAAACAAGAAAGTAAGAAAGAAAGAAAGAGAAAAAAGAGAGGAAGAGAGAAAAATTTATTTAAAATGAAAATCATTTTTTATTTTTTTTAGTAGTGAAACAACTTCTTACATTTTTTGATTGTGACCAAGAACAATAGTATTTGCAGAGACATTCACTACTATGTTGATAATCGGTAATTTTTTTGGTTTTGTTTTAATGGATATTGCTAGTGGCTTTACAAATTCACTGGAAGAAGGAACAACTTGCAAAGTGTACCGTTTACAAATATTTACATATCTTAAAAGTTGGAGAATATATATATAAAAAAAATGGAAATCATTTAAATCATTTGCTTTGGCTGAAACTTCAGAAGTCTTGAGAAGAGAACAAAACCTTCAAGAATCAGAACAGCCTGTTGCTGTGGTTTCATTATTGGTTTAAGGCAATCTAACTGCAAACTGCTGCCAAACCATTGGCCTCATCCACTGACCATGAATTCTTGGCCATCCTCCACTGTGTTGGCTGAGACACTGTTCATCAGATCAGACTTGCCAGTCCAAGTTAAAACTGCTAATTTTTGAAGTTGACTTGTAGCTTAACTACTGTAGCTGAGTAGCTCCAAGACTTTAAAGAGTTTTGTGAAACACTGAAATGTGTCAGCACATTTCATTCTGGATAGCTGATGCTAACTTTGCACCTAAACGTCCAATAAATTAAGAGTCAAAAGAAATGACTCTTCCTCCAGAAAATACTAGTGGTGACTTAGTCTGAGATGGTAAGGAATACGAGATATTCATATGTGTTTTAACTTCCCTGTGTGCTTTTCAGAAAACCTAACCAAAACTGATTTTTAGAAATCCCCTGTAAGACTGTAGGAGGTAGAACAGTGTCTTAGCTTTTTATTTATTTATTTATTTATTATTATTAAAAGACACATATGTCAACATAATCCATTTCAGTGGCTGGCTGATGCCAGATAAAAACACAGATATTTTGAGTACTGTGTTCAGCTCTGGGGCCCACAGCACAAGAAGGACATGGACCTATTAGCATGAGTACAGAGGAGGGCCATAAGATTGATCAAAGGACTGGAACACCTCTCCTACAAAGACAGGAAAAGTTGGGGTTGTCCAGCTCGGAGAAGAGAAAGCTACTGAGAGACCTTATAGTGGCCTTCCACCTAAAGAGGCCCTACGGGAAAGCTGGGGAGGCACTGTGTCAGGGAGTGTAGTGGGTATACAAGGGGTAATGGCTTTAAACAAACAAACAAAAAAAATAGATTAGATATTAGGAAGAAATTATTTACTGTGCAGGCGGTGAGGCACTGAAACATGTTGTCCAGAGAAGCTCTGGATGACCCGTCTTTGGAAGTGTTCAAGGCCCCGTTGGATGAGGCTTTGGGCAACCTGGTCTAGAGCTACAGATTATACAGGTCTACAGATAATAATCTATAGATTATATAGGTCAATACCACAAACAATACAAAAGATGAAATTAGAATTCATACTGAATACAGCTTTCAGCATGGCTAATTTCTAGGAGAGAAATAAATAAAAGAAAAATATTTAGCCCTGTTACCCCATTATAAATAAAATAAATGTACATCCATTGTTGACTTCATAAAGATGTTGTGCTTATACTGGTTAAAAACTACTGTTTAATTGATATCTGACCATGCTATCTGACCAGCTCTTACACTGCTGCAGTAGACAGTAGGTCAATGACTAGAACAGCAAACCTTGACTTTAGCCTCCCTATTGACAGGGGGAAGTCAGCAAATCATTAATACATGCATATATTTTCCCATTTGTAAAATGAGGATAATTTACTGTTTGAAACAAACATTGAGAAGCATTGCCCAAAGAATTACATATTGTTATTGCTAGATGTCCATACGTTTTTCCTTTTCAAGTAGAATGACAGCACTGAAGGACCTAAACCAAAATTCTTGAACCCATAACTATTCTAGTGGAAATATGACTGAAATATTTTGATGTTTCACTATATAGAAACATATATAAACTTTCTTTGGTCAGGTAGCCTGTTTTCACCCTCTTATATGCACTAAATAATGATAATAATAATAAAAAATAGTAGCTTTCATTGCTTGGGACCAGATTGCCTTGTTCTGTCTCATTTGCACACAATACAGACAATCAAATATTATCACTGAAGCACAGAGGAAGACGTAAAGCCAAATTCTCAAAAATAAAAGAACAAAAAGTAACTAGAGGCCATGATTCACTAAAGACTTTTCAAATCTCATTTCATCTATTGGATTTCTCTCATGTAATTTAACTTATAAATTTTATCACTTAATAAAAACAGAAGCAGTGTACAGAAGTGCAACACTTATTTGAAGACTTTTAGATATATTTTTGGTTTAGTGAGCAAGGTGCAGTGCCCTATAATTTAACACTACATTTAAGACAGTAGAGAACAAGAGTATTTAGAATGTGGGAAGGGCAGTTCATGACTCAGTGTAATTTTATTAATTGTAATCAGGAAAAATGAATCTCGCTACCATACTTACTTTGTTAAATTTCCATTATATTTTATACTGAAGCATCCATAGGTCTTCTGGATGCAGGCCGTCTCTCAAAGTAAAAGGGTGTTTTTCCATTGACCTTAATGGAAGTAGGATTTTCTGCTTTGCATAATTGCTGAACTTCCATAACCAGTGTTAGTCAGCTCCTGAAAAGACAGCCCCCCCGTTCTCACACATGTTCAGTCTTACACTTTTTTTTGACTAGTTATTTTTTTCCTGTTAATGAAGTAATCAGATCAAACAGATGCAACATTTCTATCTAGTCATTTGTCAGCTTTATCAGTGCCCTCACATATTTCACAACAGACTTCATGAAACAGTATTTCCACAAAACACACGGTAGAGGTGGAAGGAAAGTTGGACTGTCCCTTTTGACAGCGTCATAGAATTGCGTTCAATCTATATAGATCACAGAATTATAGAAGTAATATCAAGGGAGTAAAAGGCAAGCAGGAATTTGTGATACGACCGACAAAAAAACAAAAAACAAAAACAGTGCTGGTTTTTTATTTTTATTTTGGAAAAAGAAAAAAAAAAAAGCTAAAGTGAGTTTTTGGCTGTCCACTTGCTTTTGTGGGAAACCACTATTGTGTATTGCGCAGATTCATTAAGGTAACTCTAGCTAGGAACATCAGCCTCTAAGAACATGGGGGATGAAAGCAAATGAACTACCCTTTAAAATGCCATACCTCATTGTAATGGCATTTCCAAACTTTTTTTTTTTTTAATGTAATGTTTGTTTTCTGCAGATATTTTTCACAAACATTTTCATTTAATCTGAAGACTAATAGCTTTCTGTGAGTGTTAAAAGATTAATAGTAGCAAGTATGGATATTTTTATGCAGCTAGTTTAATATCCTTGCTTGACTGTTGTAAACCAACTCTGATAAAAATAGCAATGTTCAGCTAAGACTTGAGCTTGTACCTATTTTAACAGAAATAGACTGAATATGAATCCTGAAAGGAAGCAAAGGTTTAAAATAAAAACCTGTTGATTATTAGTAAAGTGCCTGAAGTGATCAGAATCTCATGATTCCAGATCAGGATAGGCTTTTTTACACATCACGTCAATGGGATCTTTCATGTTACTAAACACAACTGCACTGACGAAATAAAAAGCAAAATGTTTAATTTAAGACAGTCATAATTCCCTGGTTGACAATGAATCCTTAGTCATCCTTGTAGCTGTCATGATACTTTCAAAAAATTTCCCTTCTCTGGTATATGACTGCTTCATAGAAAAATAATTCACAGTAAAACATTTCACATCTGCATTGAATTTTGGTTATATTTTATAGGTGACAGTTTTCAATCTGTTCCAGGGACAATCAAGAAAAAATTCTAAGGTGTATCTGAAGGATAATAAAGATAAGAAAGCATTCATTTTGTTACAGACGCAGACCTCTAAGCATCAAAAATTTGCTGAGTCTGATAATGGAGAAGAAAAAAAAATGCTGTCTGCAGCTAGTTTGAAAGTTTCCAGCTTGAGTTTGCAGCAGCAGACAAGCTAGCTCAGCATATGGAACTTCATGAGCATAATTTACTTAATAAAAGATAATTAGATGGAAAGATAAGATGAAGTTAGGGAAGTAGATGAAAGTGGGGATTTTCTGTCCTGTGAAATCTTCTGGTAGTTCCACCTGTTTAACAATTCAGGGATAAGAAGTAACACAGAGTCCCTTTTAGAGTAGTTTTCTTAACTAAATAATCTAATGTATGCACAACATATAGGAATCAACATTCATGTTATCATGTGAGTGGGGTGAGGACAGCATAAAGGAGTTAGAGAAAGAGATCTGATGGTTATAAGAGGGAAAAAAAAAGCATACAGATAATTGACAAACAAAACAAGGAATCTGTCTACACCATGTTTCATTATATTACAACCTTTGCTTATTTACCTAATGATCATAAACAATTGTAACGAAAAAGAACAGCTCTAGATTTATTATCCCAGGTTACTATTATGGACAAAGAGAAATGTAATAAATCTGCTAACACAGTTGACAAAATCACCAGAAGTGAAAAGAATTATTACACTTCCCTTGTTTTAATTCATGCTCATTGAAATCAGCTTTTCCAGTAAGTTCACTATCAGTATCTTGAGGATAGCATTTCAACGTTCCTCTTCTTACTGCATGACTTAATCTGTAGTTACATATCTCTTATGGCTTATGAAGGCTTCAGCCAAACTTTTTTTAAAGGGATCCCATATCTTAACAGAAAGTATCTGCTTCAGATGAAGCCAGTTAATTTTCTTTTGTCTAATCCATTAAAAATAATTAAAAAAAAAAGTCAAAACTGCATGTGTTCCTTTGTAAGTGCTACTGGAAAGTCAGAACTTCCCATGATATTGCTACAGCTGTTTAAAAACAATAATAATAAGAACAAAAGTAAATTTCATTTACTCCAGGAGCTGCAAAAATGTGTGAACTTATATCCATGTGGGGGAAAAAAAAAAAAATAAGATTTTTGTAAAAATCAGTCATAGCTTGGGAGTGTGATCATATTTGGGGCTTTTAGGTTGTTAGAGTTAGTTCTTTGGTTTAGCATGTTGTTTTCCCTACAATGGAAAAAAGGCTTGGAGGAGGTGGGTGGGGGAAACAGGAAGAACACTGACTGTTCCTCCCTGAAAACTTTGCTCTATATGCAGGGCTGCCAACTATGGAGCCATTAATTCATGAAAGGGGAATGTACATCGCCAGGTGACAAGTGACGGGACAAACAAAGAGAGTGTAAAGTGAGTTGGGACACCCATTGAATCCTCTCATCTGCCTACCTCTCTGCTGACAGAAGTGTGGGTCGCAGACAGGAGTGCACACTGAGCAGGGAATTATAGAGAGATAAAGCTGCAATTATACCAGTAAAGACTATCACAATTTCACAGCAGAGATTGGTGGCTCAGAGCAGAGCTGAGTTTAGAGATGTGGAAACGGCTTTGAAGCATGGAGTCACTCATGCCTATGCAGATATTTATGCTGTGTGGGATTGTTCAACCCCACGACTACAGAATAGGGTAAAAAGAGAGAGAGAGAGAAGTAAGTGGTAGACATGTATGGGAAAGTAAACATACCAAAATTATTTACAATATAGCTAAATCTAAGAATATGTGTCTACCCACAAAAAGCCTACAAATCTTGAGGCACATTGGAGTCAGGTGGCTGATCATTTGGCTCGAATAAATGTAGCACAAAATCCTTGGGGCAGAACAAGTAACTGGTTACAGGAATGGCTAGCGCACACTTGGATTTACAATTTACTTCAACAGGATGTGAGGAGAGGATGCACTGTGGCAAAAGCTCTGGCAAAACAAACTGTAAACTCCATTCTATTCACAACTTCCAAATCTGTGTGCCTGTCAAAGTTAATCTCCATTTTACAATTGGCCCCAAATATCTGGACATACGTAACTGGTCACTCCTGAGATCCTGCTCAGGTTTTGGCTGAACACACAGCTCATGCTAGGGACTAGGACCAGAAACGTTAGCTCAAGAGCAAGAGCAACAAGTGCAGAGTACAGGAAGAGGTAATGTCCATTCTGCAGCTTTTCTCACCTGCAGTCGGCTGTTCCCTGAAGCCATCATTTCCTGGGGTCTTTGCAGAGTTACTGCCTAGTAATTTCTTCAAAATCCACTAGCTTATGGAAATGCTATAGACCAAATTCCAATCTGAAAAGTACATGTCAGCATGCCAAAAAGCTTTTGAACCAGATCCAAGAGCAACCAGACTGCTGAGGCTTTTTTGCTTCCTGGTGTGTGGCAGAGGACATCCAAATTGTGACAGAGGAGGAAGAATGAGCACTTGCACCATCATCTTGGTAACTATTTTGCTCACAGGTGCACTAATAGGGAATTAGAGAACTTGTGGGTTACAGAGTTCATGATTTAATGAAGTGCTGAATTAGTGAATTCTAAACTAGTCTATACAAAGAGAATTGAAGTCTTAGTTGGTGTTTTTGTGTTGTTTTTACTGATAATGAGCATATAAGGTAAAGTTTAATAATTTACAAAGTACATTTGTCCTGTAAATTTGAAAGATCTAAATGAACAGTGACAACGTATGTACATTCTCATAGCTCTTCAACCTGGGTGTGATCATGATCTCTGTTGGCAAGTTAAGAAAATTGTTATTTTAAAAATGAAAATTAAAAGAAATTAATTCCAAGATTTTTGAGTGCACAGCCAAGGATCATTGTGCTTATTTTTTCCAGAGCTATAAAAATTAAACCATTTTTAAGCTGTTGATGTTGGCTCCAAACATTATATTCTTTACATGTGTTGTAACTAAAAATCAGCCAAAAAGTGTCCTGAAATGAAGATAAACAATGCAAATCATTTACTTCCTGTCATAAGTTATCTGCTCATCTTTTTTTTTTCCTGTTTACACTTCTCTAGCCACATTCTTTTTAATATCAAAACTTTGATGCAAATCTCACTTACTTAAAAATCCCCTTATAACTACTTCATGTCTGATAACTAAAAACAATTATGCTGCAAAAACGATAAAGTATAAAGTTATGTTTTTAGCATCATAAAAAGAAATGTTTTAATGGTTTTGATGTTTTTTGTCATTGCTATTTCTTTGTTTGTTTGATTATAAAATCAGTAAGTGTATGAAAGAAACAAGTTTTTCCACTGTATCAGTTTGGAAAGTGTGGTTTGTTCAGTATGTCTTTGGGATCAAATGAAATCACAGCCACAGTTAATCAATGTCTTGACACACAAAATAAAGATTATGCAATCTCATCTTCCTTCTATTACCTAGGCTCAACCTAAGCTTTTGAAATATAACTGATAATGTAAGGCCAAAAACTTAATTCTAAAACTCCTAAAAAAATAAAACAAACCCAAAATAATTAGACTGCCTTAGAGAGAATGAGTAAACATAGAAATGCTAGGAGAAGTTTTACACATTTTCTACAGATCTGGTCAAATATAAAATATTGATAAAACTGAATATCACTTTTTTGCTCATTATTTCCTTATGGTATAAACACCTTTGCCTTTAAAATAAATAAATAAATAAATAATCCCAGCAGAGGATAAATATACATATATATATAATAATAATACAGTAATACTACAAAGGAGTATGACCAAATGTAAGTAAACACTTGTTAGTAGAATACAGAATCTGTGCAAAAAGAGTCAGATCCCAATCCTGTGTTGATCACCACCAGATGATGGGAAGGAACAATAAGGCAGAGAGAAGGTACATAAATGAGACCCAAGTTTCCATTTGGCGCACTATTGAAAAATCTCAAAACAAAGTTTGTTACCTACCTAAGTAGACTAAAAATTTCAAAACAAGAAAGTAACTTCAGGAAAATTTCTGTAGAAAAAATTACATTTTACTAGGATATAAAATGCTGTGACAAAGTGTTTCTGAAGTATGACAGAAAATGTGCTATTACATTATCAGTCTATGTATAGCTCAATTCCCAGGAGAAAAGGTAAAGGATGAGTGTAAAAGATAGTGACTGAAATGTAATAAGCCACAGAGGGATTAATAAGTGAAAGGAAATATTTTTTCACACTGGAATGTGATCTGGAATACATGATGATTTTCTGTTTTATTCAGAAACTAAACAAGGTTATCCAGAAACCAAAGGAAAATAAAGCAATCACCAGAATGCTGCAATAAGCATTTTACACTATAAAACAATATTAAGTATATTGCCACCTGATATTCCAGTATTCATCATAAGAAACAAACAAACAAAAAAAAAAACCTGGAGGAGGAAACCTTGTTAATAGTAGTTAACAACAGCTTGCTTCTGGCTGAAGGTTTTCACAATTCACACAAAGACATGTAGAGTAAATTGATATACATATACATAATTTGTAACTTCACAAAGAGAAATGTGAAGTAGTCCCTTGTGGCCCTCAAGCTGGCCACACCATTCTCATTGCCAGTTTATCCTCATTTCCTATCCTTCCCCATGAACGACTCCAACATTCTGAAATAAGATTTACAGTTCCAAGTGTAAGTGGTCCTGCCCCACTTTAAGGAAAATTTAGGGAAGCATTTCGGGGAAAAAAAAAAAAAGAAAAAAGAAAGAAAAAAAAAGCTTTCACACTGACAGATAAAACAGAAATTTCTCTTGAAACAAATGATGTGATGTATATAAATCCTGAGTAATCTGCACTACTTGACCTGCTTCGAGCAGGGGGCTTGGATTGGGTGAACTCTTGTCCCCTTTAACCTCATCATTCTCTGAGAGGTTCAGTTTCTGAGGAGCTGTGCATGTCCACCTCTCCTACTTCTAACAGCACTGCTGTAACAGCCAGGAAACAAGAACAAATCAACTGTTTTTAGTCTTTCTGAATACATAACTTGTAGCCAAATGGCTTGAAAAACACTATGTAAGGTGTAGAGGATCCTGTGAAAACACTGATCCTAGAAGCAGCATATCCCAATTGTTACCACAAATAGTAAGTATTTCCACATTTTTGACATCAACAATTCTTCCAGTTAATTTATTTTTTAAAATAAAGTCATTTTGTAATCTTAATGGAATAACTGTTAATGCAAATAAATAAATAAATAAAAATAAAAAATTAATATCTTATGTTTTTCATGTGAACATATACATGCTTTAGAACTTTGTTCTAATAAACTCAATTACTGAACTTTTAAAATACAGGAGCAGATTATGTGCAGAACAACACATTTGCTTTCAATATGGTAATTAACATTAATAAAAACATCATATTGTAAATAACAAATCATTCTTGTGATTAGCATCAGAATTCCCTCACATAGTTACAGGGGAGAAAAAAAAGACAATATGTTATGTTTCTGTAAGAATTCAGTGACATATGGAAAAGATTTTCTCTGAACGATTTTCCTATTTAAACCATTTTCAATCTAGTGATTGAAAGAAAAACCCAGACTATCTGTTTCAAAAAGACTGTCAAATTATTTATTTGTTATTCAAGGGCAGTAATGTGTTTTCTTGGAATTTTCTTGTTTCCATTTCAGATTAAAAACAAACAAACAAAACACTACAAAGCATGCAACAGAAAACAGTCACATATTTAAGACAGCTATGCTCCACTCCCCCATATCTCTAATTTGCTAAAAGTTTGATCTTTTTATTGGATTTATATAGCTTTTTTGAAACATACCAGGGTCTATGCACTCATCCATGAAACAAATACATACATTTTAGAAAGAAATATAATTATAAAATATCTTGAGATATGAACCCTGATTATGTTTAGCAACTTACAGTTTTCTTATCTTTCCCGCATCTGTTATTGCAAGTCTATTTGCTCCTTGTTTCCAGAAAACAATGGAATAGAAATGCTGGCACACAGAGGAAAAAAAATAAAATAAAATCCTTAATACAAAAGAAGCTCAAAGGAATATATGGTCCTCCCAAGCCAGATAAAACTTGAGTCTATAAATGAGACTAAGTACTTAAATTTGTAATACTTTAATACTTGGATACTGTAGAGTCAAAGAGCAACCTGCAAAAAAACACATTGGACATATGCAAAACCAGAGAAATTTAATCAGTTAAGTATGAGCAAAGATGAAGAAAAGTTAAATCCCCCCAAAATACTATAAAATAAAGAACTATTCTTTGTGACTAAGGACTGTTACATTGTATTTCGCATAACTTAGATTTTCTTGAGGTAGAAGGGCAGCAGATTGTTGTTCAAATCCAAATCCTTATGAAAGATTAGTGTATTGTTTTGTTTTGTTTTTGTTTTTCATCTTGACATATTTCTCCTCTATGAGAAAAGATCCACAGACCATGACTAATTATTCTCAGGGATGAACCCGGATTCTTACAGAGATATGAGGTAGAGGTGGAGACTCTCCAGGTGGAGACTACAGCATTCTTCTCCAGGTGGAGACTGCAGCATTCCTAAGGGGTCGGTATTGGAAATGGTACTATTTAACATACTTGGCAACATGGACAACAGGACTGACTGCACACTAAGCTAATTTTTCAACAACACTAAATTGAGTGGTGTGGTCAATGCACTGGAAGGAAGCATCCCCCATCCAGAGGGACCTTGACAGGTTCAAGAGGTGGGCCCATGTAAATAACATGCAGCTCAACAAGGCTCCTGCACCTTGGTTGGAGTAATTCCAAGCACAAATACAGGATGGGTGATGAGTGGATAGAGAGCAGCCCTGCAGAGAAGGACTTGGGGGTACTGATGGATGAAAAACTCAGCATGAACCAGTAACCTGTGCTTGCAGCCCAGAACCCAAACATATCATGGGCTGCATGAAAAGAAATGTACCTAGCAGATTAAGGGAGGTTATTCTCTCCCTGTACTCTGCTCTCATGAGACCCCACCTAGGAGTGCTGCATTCAGCTCTGGGGCCTGCAGCAAAAGAAAGACATGGACATGTTAAAGGAAGTTCAGAGGAGGGCCATGAAGATGCTCAGAGGTCTGGATCAGCTCTCCTATCAAGAGAGTTGGGGTTATTCAGCCTGGAGAAGAGAAGGATCCTGGGAGACTTTATAGCAGTCTTCAAGTACCTAAATGGGGCCTACAAAAAAAGCTGTGAAGGAACTCTTCGTCAGGGAGTGACAGGTAGTGATAGGACAAGGAGTAATGGCTTTAAGATGAAAGAGGGTAGATTTGGATTAGATAGTAGGAAGAAATTCTTCACAGTAAGGGTGGCAAGACATTGGAAAAGACTGGCCAGAGCATTTGTGGATGTTCCATCCCTGAAAGTGTTCAAGGCTAGGTAGGGTGGTGCTTTGAGTAACCTGGTCTAATGGGAAGTGTCCCTATCCATTGCAAGGGACTTGGATAATCCTTAATATCTCTTCCAACCCAAACCATTCTATGATGACAGAAAACTTTCTTCTGTTCCTCTTCACCACTTTCTAAGCTAATTGCATTAGAAGCAAACTTATTTCAGCTCTAGTGAGGGCCCTGGTAGAGCACCGCAGAAAGGCACAGTTTTAAGGGATAAGAAAAGAGAACAAAGAGGGATGTGTATAAACCCTGTTTTTTTCCAGGTAAACCGGATCTGCCAACACAAACTGTGAACGTGCAGAACAGTGTGTGTGAAAAAAATGGAGTATAAGATAAACAGGTATTCCCAGATTACAGACTAATGGTCAATTCTCCTAAGCACAGGTGGAAACAATCCAGAATAGATATATCTGTTAGAGCAACAATTAGTGACTTGAAGAAAGCATTAATTATCCATAAAGTTCTACAAAGCGTTATATTTGGACTGATTTCTTTTTTTTTTTTTTTGAAACTATTACATCCACTATGATTCCTGTAACAATGATGTGTTATATATTTCTCTCAATGTGTGAATTGCTTCTGTAAAATATAGATTTTGTAGGCCAATAGGAGAATTTGACCATGGAAGCGGCTTTTTTTTTTTTTTAATAAAAAATTTAAAAAAAGAGACCTTATTTTTTTTCTTTCAGTAGTAAATGAAAGAAATACATCTAGGTAAAGAAACTTTGCTCTTTGAAGTTACAGTAGGACATGAGGTGCCAACAATTGAAAGCAGTAACTAAAATCAGAAGCACTTAATATGATGTTCTTTTGGTAACTAAAAATGTGTCCTAAATTAGATGATAAGTCATCAATATTCAATAACTTTCTTAACTTTGTAAGTAATTACTGTTATAGAAGGTTACTGTCATGGATATAGTTTCTATTCCATTTTAGGGTAATGTGATGCATTCAGTAGGTTGGTTTTGTTTTCCTATGTATAAGTACATTTATAATCCATGTAAATCTTTGTAAAGAGTTTGTAAATTGTTTAAGGAAAGAGGCTAAAAATAAACTTAACTTACAAACAGCATGATTGCTTTTATCTTTTATATCTTTTTTATCTTTTTATTCACACCTGCCTATCATTTTTGAATCTGTTGAAAATTTTCCAATAGCTTTGACAGATGGAGTAAGTTTTTACCAATAATTTAACTCCTAAAACATTACTAAAAAAAAGTGACTGGGTAGAAAGTCAAAGTTCAAAGAAAAAGAGTCAACATAAGCACTGAAATATTATTAGATATAAGAGAAATTCACACATAGGTTTTCATAATATCCAGCAACAGTCCCAACTTGAACAGAAACCTCAACCCTCAAGAAAGTTATTTTGGTAAGCTAGTATCTCTGGATGTCTTTGAAGTTGTGTTCAAATCCTTAGGGTTAAATACGGGAAACATAAATATTTGTAAATACAGATGCATTACAAAATGATTTGTAAATACATAAGGCCAAAAGAAACTCTGAAGTACTGCTTTAAATCATTTACAACAACTTTTTCCCCACAGGAATGTTTTCTTTGATTACAAACCTTCATAATATATCAACCATAATTTCCATGCATTTGAGCCTGTAGTATCAATATTCATTTCTCAGCCACTACACTTGAAAAAGTTGTATAATTAGATCACTCAGGGAAAAGAAAACAAAACAAAA
The DNA here is from genome assembly GCF_964034855.1 of Anser brachyrhynchus. NCBI lineage: Eukaryota > Metazoa > Chordata > Aves > Anseriformes > Anatidae > Anser > Anser brachyrhynchus. The sequence continues at coordinate 102,711,507 of NC_137695.1, forward strand.
AAAACACATCACAGTTTCCCAGACAATCTCAAACAGAAACAAGCATTAGAGAGAAGCCAAGACAAGCTTTACCCAACATACCAGCTGACTGTGTGTTCTGAGATATGATGATTTGCTTGGCTGGTTAATTGATGAGGTTTTTATTGACTGTCATTTTTTATTAGAATATGATTAATAATAAAAAAAAAGGCAACGTAATATTCCTAGGCAATTAGGAATAAGAATGAACTGTCAGTGTTTTAGATATTTTCAGGATCACCAGCTTACAAAGAGGTTTACAAAACCTAGTGTAAACTTCTGGACTAAGCAAGTAACCAAATCACGTTAGTTCTAATATAATCCCATTCATTCTGTGTATAAGCACCCACTCTTTTTTAGTCAACTGTAATCACATGAACTCAGGACAATTTAACCGTCTTACTTTGAAAATAAAAGTGTTATTTACTGATAACACCCAATCTAGAAAACTTCACATGCTTTTGTGCTCTTGAGAAGACATTTCATAAAATGGCTTGGGTTGGAAGGGACCTTAAAGATCATCTAGTTCCAACCCCTCTGCCATGGGCAGGGATGCCACCCACTAGACCAAGTTGCCCAGGGCCTCATCCAGCCTGGTCTTGTACACCTCCAGGGATGCACCCACAGCTTCTCCGGACAACCTGTTGCAGTACCTCACCACCCTCTGAGTGAAGAATTTCCTCCTAACATCTAAACTAAATCTCTCCTCTTTTAGTTTAAAAACATTGCCCCTTGTCCTGTCCTATCTGACTGAGCAAAAAATTGTTCTCCATCTTTTTTACTGTATTTAACTATTGAAAAACTGCAATAAGGTCACCCTTCTCTTCCTCAGGCTGAACATTTCTCTTACTACAATACCAATTTCCACTGCTATGATAACAACAAATGCACAGACAGAAATAAAATTCTTATTTTATAAAGGTATTATTGTGGCCACCAATTTAACAGCAAACTGTATTTGCCAAGAGTTATGGCAGAAGGACAGATATGGAACTTTTTAATTGCAGTTATATTACCCAATTGGACAATATCTGAGGGGAAAAAATATATAGTATGTTAGAGGTCAGTCCATTTGGACTTGTATCTATTTCTCATTTAAAACTTATGTTGAGGGCTCCAGCTGTGTAGGTTTCCATCCTACCTGACAGCTGACCTAGGGCTTCCCATTTTGCAAATTTGACTGATAACATTAGGAGGCTTCTCCCTTTGCAACAACAACTCATGATCAGTCTTCCCCAGGATGTAGAGTTGCTACTGGATAGTTAAACTTTCTTTGATTATTATAATCTTCAGGATGTTCTGATGAGTTAAGTGACCTGAAAACCTGGGTTAACTCATGCAAAGGCTAGACTGGTGCAGATGACGTTTAGTCTAGATGACACTTTGAGCATACAAAAGAACATCTGGTATGAACAAAAACATTAACTTATCAGAGCTGTGTAGAGGTTTCTGATTTGTTTTGGGAGGAATTTTTCTGGGGAGCTTGAGGTTTTCTTTTGGGAAGTGTTTATTTATTTTACAATACTATTGCTGATAATGATCTAACAATACTAATAACACAGTTGATTACCTTCAAGTACAAAATACTTGATACAGAGTGGTTCCTGAGAATCTCACTTCTAGTTGAATTTTACAATTAGAAAAATCAAAGGGTAAAGCACACCTGTGTCTGCTACTCAAATTTCTGGGTGAGTTTCCCCTCTTTCCAATTCTCAGTCTCTTTAATCCCTAATTCAGAAATCCATCTGCTGCAGCACACTGATGGCTGCAGTGATAAGTCACAGCTAAAGTGCAATATAAACCTGAAATAAAAATATTTCCCTTAAGTAATAAAAAAAGGAGCAATAATATAATACATATTCACAACCGAAGACTGCTGTTATTTGACAATAAATGCAATGAAGTTCCTGTTATCACAGACTGTCTTTTCATCCATGACAAAATATGGAGCTGGTATCACTCGTATGTCCCATCAAGAATATGGAAATACAATTGCAGTCACTTTAAGGAGACTTAAATCAAAATTAGATCAATTAACAATAATAATAAAAGTAATTCAGCAGCCCATCACATTATAATCACACTTAATGTGAAAACATAGCAAAAACTAAAACCCAGGAAAATTAGCTGAAAAAAATGTAGTGGGCATATAATCTTAATTTTAACATCTCTGTATATAATAATTTAAAAGAAAATTATTCCTTACCATTTTGGATACTGTCATTGATGGAAAAGTTGCTGTTGTTAAAGTTATTCTTTTCTTGCCAATTTTTTGTGTGTTTGTTTTTTAAGAGGCTTAGGTTAGGGGGGAGGAGAAGAGAAAAAGAATTTCACAAACCACCAACATAAATTTACTTTGACAAACTTCCTTTGAAACCAAAAGGCCTACCAGCAATACTCTTCAGCAATTGCTATTCAGACACAATGAGATTCACTGTTATTCAAGTTTAAAGTGTTTCTGACTATTTTTTTCAACAGTTCCACAGAAGAGGCAAAGAACAACCCAGTGCATACGTCTTCCTCCTTTGTTTCCACAGAAAACTGAGTAAATTAGTTTAAACCCTCACTGAATGTGACACACATTTCTTACCCCACACTGAAATGAATAGCAGTCATAGCCCATTTAGTTGAATGTGTAGGCTAAGCAGGTAGCTTCTAATGTTGCTCAGCTCAGTGGCAGCAGAGCCAGTTGTTGGTGGTCAGTGGCAAAGAATCTCAAAAGACTCCACACAGAGTCACAGTTGTCAGCGTGTTACCACACCACATACATGTACTATCCTGCTTATACAGATGGATAGCCTTCTGGCACAGCATAGGTCATCTTTTGTGGATTTGCCCTGCACTTTCCAGAAAGAGGAAAGGCTCCAGAAATGTGTGGGAGTAATATCTAAGATATACATCACCCACAAGGCTAGATCTGCCTTTCAACGTGACATTCATAACAGGTTTAAAACATTTTTAAAATTTTCAAGCATTAAAGCCAGTATTAAGTGAAAATCAAATAAAGTTAAAAAACATTTAATTCAGCTGTCCATTTTCATCCAGGAAGCCTGTTAATTAATGTGATAACTAAAACAAATATTTTCAAGTAAACTTTAAATAAGCTTAAGGTAAACTATTCAGACCAAAGATCATTGTGTCATGGTCACGTTGTCAGCGGTTGGTTTCCTTTCCCAGCTACTACTAACATCAGCATTCTACTCTGTAATGTATTACTTGTTTATTTAAAAATGTTAAATTAATTTCACCGATTTTCTGAGAGCCTCTGTAGGTTGTGATCGGGTATAGCCAAAATGGTCAGCTTTTTCCATGCAACCCTGAAGACTTTGGAGAAGATCTGGTTTTGCTTATATTTTTCAGGTTGGTCTATAGATCAGGTCAGTGGGCTCCTTTCAGTTTCAAAAGGAAGTTGAAAAAGATCAGTGAAGACAAGAGATTTTTCAGTCACCTTGAACAGCACTTTGCTGAGAAAGAATCAGGTCAGAACAAACATTGACACCTGTTCAGCCATGTACAGTAAAGGATATCACTTAAATGTATGGAGAAGCTTCATTATTTAAATAAAAAGCATCATAAGTTTATTTTCTAGAGTTTACTATCACATTGCTATATTTTTTTGTACGCAACACTGTTGCAAAGTGACTTTAAACTGGATAGGTTCACTTTCATTTACAGGTATTTTTTCTTGCCTACTTACAAAACGACACTGAGTGGGCGTTTTTGTTTTCAATGTGAGGAGGTAAAGGCATATCCACTAAATGTCCTAAAAAAATTAAGTTTTTAATCCTGTTTAAATTTTGATCAATTCTTGATTTTATTTTTTTTTAAATTCTTGACAGTATCTGAAAAATATGTTCCTTCTGATATCAGAGATAAGAAATAATTGCCTTATTATACTTGTAAACATTTATGATCTTTTTCTACATAAAACATGACCTACTTTCAAAAGTAGTTTCATAATATTGGGAGTAGGGAAAATTAATCACAGATACATGATGCATTGCTTCAGATAAAACATTCCAACACTTATTAAGACACAAAACATCTTTTCTTCAAAATATGGCTCAGAGTCATTCTGGAAACTAGTGATTTTCCCACCCACTTAAGCAGACAAGTAAGAATGTTCAAAAATGCTTTGTTTTCTCTGGGTCAGAGCCTATCCCCTTGGCTTGTTCAACTACTCTGTTACAGTTTTATAAGAATTAAAAAAATTCTGATGTGAACAGATCCACTCAGTTTCATCAGAACAGTTTTAGAAGCCATCCCTTCCATAATTAAGTCTTTAAACACTTTGCTTTAGAAAGAGATTACTTCTTGGACATTTATATGTACTTATTCTCAGTTGTTCTTTTCCACTGTAGTATTTTAACACCAATAATATTTTGTCTTTCAACAGTTCAAGGGTTGGTGGTATTTAAAGCTGTAACATAGAACCTTTTAATGACTCCAACTCCAGTAAGTCTTTTTTGACAGAAATGTACTTAGGAGAGAATTTATATTTTTGCAAAAACCATCAGAGAATCATTAAGGTTGGAAAAGGCCTCTAAGATCACATGGTCCAACAGTCCCTCTACCACCAATATTACCCACTAAACCCATCATTCTACTGTTATTACACTAATCCACGAAGTAGCATATATTTTGTGGTAGGGTTCACTTAAATTCATTTTTAAAAAAAAGCATCTTTCTTTATCTTCCCAGTGCCTATGGAATGGCTACGTGTAGTCACACCTAAAGAGAAAAAATTAATTGCAAATGTAATGGTTACTGAGGCTAGATCCTCCTGCGTACTTTCTTTTGAATATTGTGCTTCAGACAGAGGAGAGGGTAGCATCTTTTTGTCAAAAATGATACCTACAAAAGTTATGAAGAAACCTTCAAGTAAACTGAAAATACATTAAAAAATATAATTAAAGAAGAGCTTTCAGGGAACTTCCTCCATGAAACTCATTTAATGTAATGTAAATCAGACCTAGAATACTCATAGCAGCATGAGCAGCGAGAATCAGGCTGCTCAGGGAAGATAATTTTCACAATAAGTCAGCCAATAATATATTACTATATGGACAAAAAAGGGAACAGGAGGAAAAGCATACTTTGCTCAAAGAACTGCTTTTCCAAATGAATGTGGAATATGGTTTCTATCATGCTTTAACAGGAAGCTAATTCCAAGATAACATAGTTTCCATATATTGATATATCTTTATGTCATGTCAGTTAAATAGAGAGGCATCTTACTTGTACAATTCTTATTTAAAAAAAAAAAAAAGTAATATGGTCTTTTAACAACTTGGAAAATAAAAGTGCAGTAAGGGTCTGTACAACATAAACGGACTATTAATAACCATAAAAGTGTTGTTTATGAACTAATTTGGATTTTTTTTTTCCCAATATAGAAGCTTACCAGATATAATTTTAACCACAATAAAGACCTATTTTGGGAATACAGGAAAATCTTTAACATTAAAGCAGTCCTTGCAAATGCATGAGATTAATGTTCAGTTTTCAATTACAGTTATAACTCTTTAAGTTAGTAGAGTAAAAGATTCAAAGCTGAGAAAGAAAGTGAAGAGTAAGAACAAGGAGTCTAGACGATCATTGAAGAGATGGACTCAGAATTTATAGGCATAAGAGTTATGTATCAATCCATGCTAGGAAAACAAAGCACACAAACTGAAGTTGAATACTTCAGTTTCAGAGTTATTCAAGAGTTTGTTGTTTGCTTTCTTTTCTCCATTTTGCTACAATGTAATTTAATATAAATGCAAATAAAGTGCTTATCTGTTTTTCATGGGACTTCCCTTAAAACTGCTGTTTCCAAATGCAGTTTGCTTGGAACTCCATCACAGAAAGGTAATTGCCTTGCCACCTACTTATGAGATGGATCACACTTTTGGAGTGCATATAATCAGACCCCCAGTAATGATAATGACATTAGTAACAGCACCCTTTACACCTATATAAACAATTTAGAAGCAGAGAAGGAACTGCTTCCTCCTCTGGAATCTCTAGGTATCCTCTAGGGAGCCAAATTTCATACTCTCTGAAGTATACTTCTCTTGGATTGCACAAACAGAACAGAACAAATCCTTGGAACAGAAAAGTTTATATTTGTGTGACACTTTTAATTATTATTAATAATAAATATATATATGCATATGATATATATGATATTATACGTATTAAACTTGATGTCAGATTGTTCAGGTGTTTGTCTGCAAGTGGATGAAATCAAACCCAGCAATGAAAAGGTTTAGTTTTATACACTTTAAAGCACATGATACATATGCTTGTTTACATAAACAATTAATGTAGCCAGAAAGTTAGTTTGACTTGCTTTTCCCTTGGAATGCTGACAATACTTTATCCAATTGTACTGCTGTAATGAGTTCCTCATTTATCAGCAATTGACATATATTAAAAAAAAAAAAAGTAGAAAGCAACACTTAAATTGAAAATAATATGTACTTCATAGTTACAATACTTATAGGCTACAAAAATATAGCTAGTTGAATTCAGACTTGCACTAGGAAAAAAAACATTTTTTTCCTGATAAAAAGTTGCCCTTACTCTCCGTATGTACTTGCCTATTATATTTCAGAGGAAAACCACTAACTAAAATTTGTGTAGTAAAAGTGGTAAGAGACAAGATATTTTATTCTTACAAAAAGCAATTTGGAACATGAAAATTTATGTTGCTAAATTTTGCAGATATTACTGGAAAATTTAATATAGAATTATTATTGTGGATAACAACTGCTAGTCTCTTCAACCCACAGATTAGCCAACCAATAGAATAATAAATTTGTATGTTTTAAATGATTCCAAGATCCACACCTCTTGGTGCTGAAGTTAACTACAATGCTTTAAGTTTGCTCATTACCAGCAGCTTTAAAGTATTCATTCTCTGATGAACTTATTTCTGTTTTATCTGAAGTAAATATCAATACTTTATATTTAATGTGAAAAACTGGCCTTAATAAAAAGCAGACTACATGCACCTACGTAAAAATGACAGACATGTTATTTCATTATTTTTTCACTCAAAGGTTTTTGAGAGTTCTCTGGAATGTTTTTCTGATGTAGATATGACTAATTCCATTACTGATACCTAATATTTTACAGAAATACTTTTATCTTCAGTATATTATACAAAGAAGTACATTAAAAAAAGACCCCAAAATGAAAGTCTTCTAACACACAGGTGATCTGGAATAAGAGTTAGGCTTCTAGCAATGAGATTATGCATAGAAGAATCTGCTCCACAAAATGGCTTTGTTTGTGAAGTGAGAAAAATAAAATGCAGCTAACTGGACATTTAGTAGCCTGTTAGTTCTATCTGCTATGTATATTTATTAAACTGATCAGAATTACCTTTGAAATTTGGCCCTTTCTCATTGGTAATGGGTCATCCATATACTCGCACACCATCTGGTATATTAACCTTTCAAACAGTGACAAACTAAAATATTTGTCCCGTATCAACAAATCATAGTATTAATAAGCCATATTTCATTGCATTATTATAATGTCATATAGCTAAGAACACCTCCCCCCACATACACTTTTTTCTTATCCTATCCTCAGATATTTTCTGAAGGAAATTAGGATTATAAATCTAAATAGAGGAATTTTTGAAAAGAGATACACTGTGAAAACACTATTTCTAAGAACAGAATGCAATATGAACAGCTGCAAACTCATAACAGAATTCTCGTGACACTTTAGGTTTATACCACCAATAACTATTGAAAACTACTCAAGTTTATCCTATTCCAGCATATCCTGTTAAAGATGTATTTCACACTGATTTAAAAAACGATTTCATCATTGAAACAATGTAAGTCTTGAAGTCTCTTTATTTGTACTAACTTCTAAATCAAAAATAAGAAATAAACATTTAACAAACTACCACTTTGAAAATTTAAAAAACTTACCTTGTTATGGTAAATAAGTACCCTTCTATATCTGAAAAACAACAACAACAACAACCACCTCTATGTTTAATAGGGTGTTAGGATTAATATTACCCAGCACTAGTAAAAGGAAAGGAGAGAAATATCTAGCTAAATCTAACTTAGCTACATACTTCAAATAACTATTTTCTGATCTTCAGTACTTTGCTGGGTATTTCAGACCATTTTTCTCCCTACTATCAGTATGAAAGTAACCCATACTCTGTACCAAATGAGAAATATAAAAATAAGCAATAAGCCCCCAAACTTAAGACCCCTTACCCTCTGAGTTTTCTGGGCTCCTCTTGCTTCTCAGTGTTACAGAGACGTGTAAACAACAGAATTTCCTGCATCCTTTTCTCATCCGCACAGTACTGGGACTTGGCCAATAGGATTATTTACAACATTAGGGCCACTCCACAGTAACTTGAAAATGACTCCCCATTGGTCAGGCTTTATCAAAACTAAAACCACAACATTTTTCCTTTATGTGCAAGTCATTTATCCAAAATAAAACATTTTTCCACGTTGTTCTTCACTAAATATTACTTTCTTCAATTTTTATTCCTTCTTACCTTTCTAAACTGAAGACTATGACCCCAGTCGCCTAAACGTTATGTAAAAGCCTAAATTAATTATTCTAACTGTAGTAATTAAGTACATGCATAAGTCTTAACCAGACTGGGTGGATTCATATGCTACTTCTTGCTCTTATGCAGATTTCCTGGCCAACTATACGGCAGGTCCTAGAGGTATAAAGCTGATACAGTTTGTTGCAGTTAATATGATTTGCTATAGCTCTGAACGGCTAAATATTTTCAATTATAAAAAACTCATATACAAAATACTGACAATTCATATGTCATAATCTCAGACTGAGAAGCCAGGGCTCTTATAAATTTAAGGAGCATAACTCTACTTCCCTATTAACATTTCATCACCTTTTCATCACTATAGAAGTCTTCATTGTGAGTAGTAGCTATGGCTACAAGACTTCATTTAACTAAGAGGATTCTCTGATGAATCTGATTCACAAAATCTACTGCACTGATTGGAGACACAGGGCATTCAGTTAAAAAAAAGGGGGGGAGATTACAGGAGGGACCTAGGTATTTCTATGAAAATAATAATAACAAAAATAAATAAATTTAAAAGCCTGTATCAAATTTGTGCATGTATATATATATAAACAATATAATAATAATAAAACAGCTACTTTATACATATTCCATGGCTCTTCCATCCACATATATCTCATCTCCCACTAGAATACTCTCTGGCATTATCCCTACTGTAGGAAATCAATCCACATTTTTTAAATCAAATTATGTACACATCATAACTTACATTGTATGTTATCCCTTTGTAACTAACTACATTTCAATCCATTCATAAGATGCAGACCTCACTTCCCACCATTCTACTCTTACTGCAGTTTCTGCCTGCAACCAAGAATTCTATTCCATTGCCCTTACTCATACAATTTTGCAATTCCTAAAGAAATTGATACGCAGTCATTTTATCTGAGAGGAGGTTAAGTAACTTGGATAAGAACTGAAAATGCCTTCAGAAGTGAAGCTTTCTAATAGAGGATTTATGCCCCTATTTCTCCCTCCCCCTTAACAAAATAAAAATAAAATTAAAAGAAAATAATAAATCAATATGACACTGTGAAGAGTACTACTGTTGGAAGTACCATTAACTATATATTGAATCCCCAATCAGTTCTTTTCACCAGGACATACATTTGGAAAAAAGGCTGCCGCAAATATGTAGTTTTTTGGGGGGTGGAAGGAAAACCTAGGAAAACCTAGGGGAAAGGAAAAAAAAAAAGCGCACATGGTAGGCAAATAGTAAAGCTAGAACCAAAACTCAGGTTCCGTTCTGTTGCACCTGTGGTACTCACCAAGTCTTGGAGGAATCTTGATTTTATGCCATTGTTATAGGTATATTCAAATTTAATTAAAAAATATAGATTAAATTTGGGAAGTTACCATGTGAAATTGTATGGCTCATGTTATGCAGGTGGCATGTTTTATAAACTTAAAAGAAATAAATTAGAAATGCAATAACTCCTTGACTTTGGAGAGAAAATCAAATTTACAAAGGCAAACAAAAACTTTTCAAAGCTTCTGGATTGCAAGACTTCATGAAACTAGAAAACTACTAGGGAAAGATAGCAAGGAACCTGGTATCTGTGGAGCTAGATTTGAAAAGCAATTGTAAATGTTTACTTTAAAAAATGGAATACCCAGCTATTCTTAGTTGCAAATGAAATCTCCATTTGGTCTGATTTGGCCATTTAACCTTTAGGCTTATTGTAATTATTACAGAACAGGTGTTGCCAACATACAAACTTGTGAACATGTGAACTTCCCATAGTGAATTATATTGTTATACTGGGTTTATGGGGCAAGGTTTTGGTAGCAGGGGGCTGCTGGGGTGGCCTCTGTGAGCCCCATGTCAGATCAGAGCCAGCTCCAGCCAGCTCCAAAGGGACTTGCTACTGGCCAGAGATGAGCCAGAGTGACACTGGTTGGGCCTCTGGGAGAGCAGATTTAAGAAAGGGGAAAAAAACAGCTGCACAACACCAGCTGGGAGAGAGGAGCGAGAACCAGTCCTGCAGACCCCCAGGTCAGTGCAGCAGGAGGGCAGGAGGTGCTCCAGGCACGCAGCAGCAGTTCCCCTGCGGCCTGTGGAGAGGCCCCTGGTGGAGCAGGCTGTCCCCCTGCAGCCCATGGGTCCCACACGGAGCAGATCTCCACGCTGCAGCCCGTGGAGGAGCCCCCGGTGGAGCAGGTGGATGTGGCCTGGAGGAGGCTGCGGCCCATGGAGAGCCCCCGCAGGAGCAGGCCCCGGGCCGGAGCTGCAGCCCGTGGAGAGGAGCCCACGCAGGAGCAGGGGGGCTGGGGGAAGCTGCTGCCCATGGGGGACCCCGTGCTGGAGCAGTTTGCTCCTGACAGATGGCCCCTGTGGTACAGAGCCATGTGGGAGCAGTTCTTGAAGAGCTGCTGCCTGTGGGCAGCCCCCGCAGGATCAGTTTGGGAAGGACGGCATCCCGTGGGAGGGACCCCACGTGGAGCAGGGGCAGAGAGTGACTGTGAAGGAGCGGTGGAGACAAAGCGTTAGGGACTGACCACAGCCCCTGTTCCTCTGCACTGCTTGGGGGGTGGAAGTAGAAGAGGGTGGATGGAGGGAAGGTGTTTTTTAGTTTGCTTTTAGTTTCTCGCTGCTCTAGCTTGTTAGTAGTAGGTAATAAATTACATTAATCTCACTTTGTTGAGTCGGATTTGCCTGTGGCAATAATTGGCAAGTGTTCTCCCTGTCGTTATCTCAACCCATGAGCTCTTTTCATTGTATTTTCTCCCAATTTTCTTCTGAGGAGGGGCAATGGGAGGGTGGTTGTGGTGGACTTTTGCTGCCCAGCTGAGTAAAACCATCACAGTTGTCTTCCTAGAAATCATTAGGTAAGTAAACAATGCCTAGTAAGCTCATACTAAGAATATTTATACACCCGCCAAGAGAGTGAGACCACAGTCATTATTTTTTGGAGAGGAAAAAAAAAAACCAAAAAAACAAACAAACAAACAAAAAAACAGAAAACAGTAACACATGTTTTGACACATGACATCTGTTGTCATCTGGATTTTTGCATCCCTGACTAGTGTGAGGTGGACTCCCTTCCCTTGGAGTATATTTGATTTTTAGCAGTACACCTAATCTGATTTTTCAAAATCTGCAGAGGAGCATTAACGAAACACGAAAGACAAACTTCGATTTTTTTTTTAATGTGATCCTGGGATCACAAAGGAAGAGACCCGATTCTTTTCAGGATTATTGAGCCAATGAAGAAAATAATTTAATTTGTCTTAGAGAAGAAAGTTAGAGCAAGTCTTTTTTCAAAACATAGAAGTTAATTATACTTACTATATTGATGCATTTCCTAAGCAAATACAAAAAATTAAATTGTACTATTGTTCTTCAATACAAAAAAAAAAAGGCGCTTCAAGCACAAATAGCAATAGATGGGAACATTATTGTTAACCAACTTGGAAAAGAGGGGCATGACACATTAAAATTGGAACCTTTTGAAAATGAAATTCCTCAGGTATTCTCCAAACAAACAAACAAAAATTTAAAACTGCAGTTGTTAGAACCTGATCTTGTTTGTTTTTGGAACCTGTCTTTATTCTTACTATAATTTCATACTATTCCACAGGATTTATAGAACTGAAACAAGCAGTATAACAACACATTTGAAAATAGATGACCTACGAGGTCTTTTCCAACCTAAATAATTCTATGAAATAAGGACAGAAGGTCATCCTTTACTGTATTTCAACTCTAGATATAGTCCCATAGATGAAGAAAATAAATGGAAGAAAGAGAAGGCAACTTGAAGGCAAGGAAGGAGCAAACAGTCATTTAATTTTTAATCTCATCTCTGCAGCAACAGAAAAGCTCACAGTTACCTAACAAAAAAGTAGACTTTGTCCTGGTTTTGGCTGGGATAGAGTTAATTTTCTTCCTAGTAGCTGGTATGGTGCTGTATTTGGATTTAGGATGAGAACAATGCTGATAACACACCAGTGGTTTAGTTGTTGCTGAGCAGTGCTTTCACAGCATCAAGGACTTTCCTGCTTTTCACGCTGCCCTGCCAGCGAGGAGGCTGGGGGTGTGCAAGACACTGGGAGGGGACACAGACTGGACAGCTGACCCAAACTGGCCAAAGGGATATTCCATACCATATTTTTACATATTTTACATAATTTTATTGTTCATGCTGAACAATAAAATGGGATTTGGCCAGGGTTGGGGGCATTGCTTGGGGTCTGGGTGGGCATCGGTAAGTGGGTGGTTAGCAATTGCATTGGGCATCACTGGCTTTATATTTTATTTTATTATTATTATTATTATTATTTTCCCTTCATTTTCTGTCATATTAAACTGTCTTTATCTCAACACGTAAGTTGTTTGGTTTTGTGTTTTTTTTTCAATTCTCTCCCACATCCCATGGTGGGGAGGACAGGTAGTGAGCAAGCAGCTGTTTCGTTCTTAGCTGCCTGCTGGGTTAAACCACGCCACCTGTGAAGATATAATTAGTTCCAAAAGGGCTAAGTAAGTGAACAAAACAAACAGAAATGAGACACCACCAAACCTTATGCACAGACTAGAGCGGATAAATGACTGTAGTTCTGTTTCTTGGGCATGCAGATTAGGAAGAGAAAAACAGTGTAATTCTTTTACAGAACCTCTCTCTGAAATTAGAATTTCAGAAGAGGAATACTTTTTTTTTTTTCATTTTCTTCTGATTTCTAGCATGTACCAAACAAACAATCCTAATAAAGCTTTGTTTCTATGGCTTTTTAATTCAATGGTATTAATTTAATATTACCCATTAGCAATACTAACCTAGAATTTAGATAATAATAATCCAGCAAAATAATTGTTACATAACAAGGCTATTTGTCATAAAATCTTCAAAGTAGACAACTAAAGGCATAACAGGATTCTATGAATAACAATACTTATGCATGTATCAAAAGATATATAGACAGCAGGTCAAAGGAGGTGATTCTCCCCCTCTACACTGCTCTCATGAGACACCACCTGGAGCACTGTGTTCAGCTCTGGGGCCACCAGCCCAGGAAGCACAAGGATGTATTAGAATAAGTCCAGAGGAGGCCCACAAGGAAGATCAAAGGGCTGGAGCACCTCTACTGTGAAGACAGGCTGAGAAAGTCTTTTACTGTATATCTTCTAGTGTTAATTACCAGTGTGTCTCACAGGGGAGAAGAAAAAAAAAAAAAGAGAGAGAGAGAGAGAGGAAAAAAAAAAAAAAAAGAGGATCCAGGATCCAATCTTGAATATATATATATATATTTAAATCAGATATTCTGAAATTCAATGGCAGAACATGTACATGGACGTACATGGCATTCAGATGGCATTTCAAGATATTGCTCAAGAGATGTGCTATTCTGGCAAGAGCTAGGAGCAACTCTCCATGATGTGTTAATTGTAGTCTTGAAGTTTACTGGAAGGTATTACATCTAACAGCAAATGTTGAGTCAACACCTCTGCCTTAAAATGAACTGACTCTGAATCTCACCTCCCACAGTTTTTCCTCATTCCACTTTAGGATAATAAAATTTCAGCTGTGAAGGCAAGAAGGTTTCTCTTCACTATTTTTTTTAAATGAGTTTAATATGCATATTGAGCACCATAGAGATATCACAGCTGCACCAACACTCCTTTGGGGTGGGGAGGACTTCGGTGTTAGTAAGAAGATATAAGAAGGTAGCTTCTTCAAAGCGACAAAGATCAATGCAATCTCAAATCAAGGTGTTTACACTCTTTAGTGAAAATTAATGCATACCACCTGGAACTGAATTATGCATTATAGATTATTATACTTCGACAGGCCTCAGTTTGGCAGAACTAACACTGATTCTTAGTGCTCAGAAATATAAACAAAGCAAGTTATAAAATAGTCTTCAAACCCGAAAATTCCTGTGCATTCCTACATGGTGGCAGAGTTTGAACCCATAGATTTATGTAAAAAAAAAAAATCAAAAAAAGCTCAATTTTTTTATCTGTTCCTGTCTTTATCACAGATGTATCCTGACTAGTTCATATTATTTTTCAGAGATCTTGTGAAATTTGCAGCAGATAGTTTGCCAGCAATTTTATGATGAGAAATAGAAGTAAAAATGCAAGAAAAATCATTTATGTGTACTTCTGATGAAGAGTGTGAAAGGTCTTGGTTCTGTACTTTAACAAAAACTATAAAGCCTAATAATTTTAGGGAACATATAATTCTTGATGAGTCACTTATATCCTTAGATATCTTTATTTTCCTCAAAAAATACATGTAGTTTACTGAATAGGTTGACAAATACTGTGTTGAAGTACATGCATCTTCCAACATCACTTTGGGATGGCTGCAGGATGCGAAGCTATTTTACATCCTTAGAATTCAACTAAATAAACACAATTAATTAATAAACACAGCTTTAAAAGCAACTTTTTTATTTTTTCCTCTCCTGTAATCTAATAGTAACAATATCTTCCATGAATACCTCTGCTCTATACATAAGATTGTAACAGAAGTGCCATGTGGCTAATGTTTCATCAGATAACACCTAAAACAGGTCTAAAGTCATAAAAATGTCACCTATCCCGTTCTCAAATACAGATTTTGAAAGTTCATAATTTTTATACTTGAGATAAAAAGTTAGCTCTTTTCCAAGGATAGCATTACTGTATGTACTCCATATTCAAATAGCAACAGTGACAGCCACAAAAATTTCAATCACTCTAAATACAATTACTGAGTTAAAAAGTTATGTTTTGTTTGCTCTTACAAAAAAAAAAAAAAGTACCACTGGCATTACCATTCTCACTAATGAGAGAACAATTTGTATCGTCAACATTTTAAGTGACAAAATTTGGCAAGATTAAAGGCTATGTTATTCATAAAAAGCGTATTTTCAGTTAGGCTTCAGAATATCTGGACTTCATCTGTCTCTATTTCAGAAAAGAAACTTATTGTAATTATGTCTTTAAATCAGCAGATTATAAAAAACATACAAAGGAATATGTGTTCCTGATTTTTCTTGTAGTCCAAATCCACGATGAACATCAGATGCAAACAGTTAGTGTCTTAACAGTACTTATAGTTCGACAGCAATTAAAGAGCCCATAATAAGCATGGATATATTTAAGACCTTGCACCATGCTCTTGTGATGACTTTGATTAGGCCAGTTAATCCTTATTTAATCCTATTTAATCTTTACCCAGGATTAAGTAAAAATTAGAACCCAGATCAGATTTATATGTAGAAAGTGAAGCATGACTGTCTTTTTTTTTGTTTTGGTTTGGTTTTGGAAGGGATCAATGTAATATTTTTTCCCATTTTTTATACACAAATAATAACTACAGTAATATAATCATTTTTCTCTGCATTATTATTCATTCATGTCTATTCTGCACATTTAAAGCATGATTAAAAATATACTTCGTTTGGATAATTTATTAACGGTTTTAGTTAATAAGCCTTTTCTCAGCCAAATGAGAACCACAGGAATATCTCCTCTTCTTGCAAGCTTTTGCTCTGATGTTTTTTACCCTAACTGTTATTGTTGGAAAAACTCATATCAGTTTCAATACAAACCTTATTAGTCACCTAAGGATATTATATGAAGTATGATACAGTACCATGAAGAGATATGCCAACGGTATTATGGAGGAACATAAAGAAAGAATGAACTGGAATGCAATTCAG